>NW_010135357.1:0-60060 GCF_000699245.1 Pterocles gutturalis
TCAAAAAGCTTGAGTTCTGAGCTTTTTTTTTACTTGTGAATTTGTATCCAGTATCCAGTTAGTCGCAGCTCTTAATCTTCCAAGCTAGTATTGCCTGTTCCTCCTAGGTTGTAGTCTTGAAGTATTTTCAGTAAATCATCTTTCTTCATGTTAATGTCAAACCCTAGTGGTCTCACCGTCTTCATGTTAATGTCAAACCCTAGTGCTCTCACAGTTTTTAATTTATGTTCATCTGTTGTCTTTACTCAACAGCTTTAAACATCTTTGATTTATAGCCTTTCCTTCTGGTTTTCCCCCCCTCTCTTTTCAGAAGAATTCAGTCTTCCGAAAACTAATTTTTCAAGGTCAAACTTATGGTCCTGTCATTTCAGCAGCTAAACTGAGATGGTACCCCTTAGAATTCAGCTGTGGGTCATATAGTGCAGTATTAAATGGGGTGAATTTGATTGATTGCTGGTGTCTGCTTCTGCATGACTGTTCCTGGCTCTATGAAGAACAGAGATATTTGCTTGCTCTCACAATTTGTTTCAACCTCTTCTTATGTGTGTTCTTACCACTAAAAACAAAGTTTGGGGATCAAACTATTTTAAGTGAGTGTCTTCTCTTTCTCTCCTGACGTATTTCAATGAAAAATAAAAACTGAGAAGAAAGCTTCCATTTAAGCTTATTAACCAGATTTTTAACATGCAGCAGCCTGCAGGAAGAAATATTTGGGAGGTGCTGAAGAGCAGTTGTCGCTAGGAAGAATTTAAAGCGTAAGGAAAAGTTTCTAGGACTCTGCAATTATAACCAGAAAAGGGTTATAATTCTTTGAGGTGCGAAAAAATAAAAAGCCACAAAAATACTGTCACTAGTTTAGTCAATTAAAGTTGGTTGATATTAGTCTCCTACTTGCAGCTCAGAATGCTTTTTAAAAACCGTGGAAATCTGGCAGAGATGTTAATTTGGATATTAATCTTTGTCTTTTGGAGCAGCCCTCTTAAATGTTTTTAAGTTTATGGAAATGCAGTCAAGGTTGTTGTTCAGTACATGGAACAGAGAAGTGGTTAACCTTTTTATAATCTTTGAGATTAAGACTTCTCTTTATGTCTTTGAACTGTGGTTAACTTACTTGAAAAGAATACTGAAGTGGAAGACAGTCCTGGAATCTTGATGTTTTAACTTATTTTTTTATTTTCCCATTTATTTATTTATTTTCTCCTACTTCCTCTTTACTTTGTCCCTCTTTTGTGTTCTTGATATTCCTGTGGTTATGTTCCTATTTTTGCTCTACACTGTATAGGGGAGATTCTTTGTGAGGTTTTAATTGATGGTAATAATTGTTTGCTTGTTCTGTGTTCCTCACCTTTATGAGCCTATCTTGTTCTTGATGTTTGGCAGGCATTTTTGCGAAGAACTTCTTGGTATTGTTAGTGAGGCTTTTTATGTATTTGTAAATACTAAATGCTGTTATCAAAAAGAAAAGACCTATGTGGCAAATTAATAAAAGTTTAAAGTGGAATTCTTCTGTGTAGATAAAATGTTACTTTTCAGTAACCTTTGGAGTGAGGCCTTATTGTACTTGTAGGAGGGAATTGCCAGCAATGTGTAAATGCTTTGTTTTAAGGATTTCTGCAAGTCTAACCACATTTATGGGTTCCTGAGTTCACGTGAGTATTGCTAAATAATTGTATCTGTCATATGGAGGGCTTGTTTCTGTTGTGGAACTTCAGTTCTGGGAAAATAATTTTAGCAGAAGTAAAGGTAATAATTTTGCTTTGTAAACTGTCTTATCTTTAAAATACATGCAATTGTTTGGTACTTTATTTTTTTTTCCTCTGTAGAGTGAACTGGATGTACCTTTTAGAGTAAAAGTTGGTCAGATAGGTAAGTTTTTGTTTCAATGTAAGTATTGAAATGGAAATATTAGTACGGGCCTTAACGTCAGTCCTGCCTCTGAATTTCTTTTATCAAGCTTTTTAAAGTGATCTCTCTAATTGTCCTCGCTGTTGAAACTAGCATAGAAGTCTAATGTGACTGTCCTGGGTAAATCATCACATGTTATCTGGGAAGCCCTGTTGGTGTAACTTAACAGGCTGGTATGGAAAACATGCCTGAGAGATACATGGATGAGGAAGGGGCTGTTTAATACAGGCAGAATGTCCTCTTTAAAGGGCAGGTTAGGAATATGAAGAATTTAAGTAAGATTCCTGAAACTGGCAAACATGCCAAGGGTTTAGAAACTCTTAGATATATGTGCTTTGTTTGTTTTTTTTTTTAAATTCCTTTCCCTGGTGATCAGCATTGCTTTTTACCATGAAACATTTGTTGGAGATGCATGCCTGTTGTATTTCTTCTGCTTCCCTGGGGAAATCATGTTCATCCCAGTGAATTGCACTCCAGTCGAGATCTCATGTTTTGATCTGAAGTCTTCTGACTCAGACTCCGTCTTCTTGCTTAAATCTATGGGTTATATTTTCTCTGCATGTATTGTATCACTTCAAGGGCTTTAAAAAACGTTTAGGCCCATATGGTTTCTCCTTATCTTCTAAGGCATTTAGGACATCAACACACAGGGCTAATGCTCTTTGAAGCCTGAGATGTTGTTTGAACTAAGTGCAGCGTGGATTTTTGTTTTGATGTAACTGTGTCTTCTTTCTTTAGATAAACTTACCCTGAAGATTCCTTGGAAGAATCTCTATGGCGAGGCAGTTGTTGCAACTCTAGAAGGCTTGTATCTTCTAGTAGTTCCTGGGGCAAGTATGTAGACTCTTCAACACAGTTGAATAGTAGTTGCTTTTATGGAAATCCTTGATTGTATGCATTCCAAGTTCAGTTCAACAGCCAAGTTTCATCTGCAGTGTTTTGTTTCCTACTATGTAAAAATAGCAATTTCAGAGACTGGATGCAGCTTTCAGCAATTATACCTAGAATAGCCTTTATCTCCAACAAAGTGTTCTGTAACGTAATGGTGAATGTGGTGTGCATTGCTTGATTATGCATTTATATAACTTGAAATTTAGGATTAAAGCTGTCCAACTTGGCTTACAGGCATTAAATATGATGCAGAGAAGGAAGAAAAATACTTGCAGGATAATAAACAAAAGGAACTGGCAAGAATTGAGGAAGCCTTGCAGAAAGCGGCAGAAAAAGGTACTGAGTAATAATAATAATACAAATCTCCATTGGAATTTGAGGACTTAAACTGCTATGAAAGAAGACTCCTGTTTTGTGTTTGACTTAGTAAATTTTGTTTTTTCAAATGTCTAGCTAATCTTACTGCAGTGCTCTGAAAAGCCATTTTCCTCTAAAGCTTGAAAGAAATGTTATTTGTTTTGTTTACCATACCTGTATCCAGCTAGCTTCCATTGGAAATTGGGAATTTGATAATCTGGTATGTCTGTTTCCTTTTTTTTTTTCCCCCCCCTTCTTCTTAAAGCTCTGGAGGAACAGGACCAAAGATAGCAACATTTGCCTCATGCAATTCAGTTTCTATCTTGCTTTAGAGCTTCAGTAATAGATGTTTAGTAATGTGTCGTAGAGGTGCATGTGACAGGTTGTTCTTTGCTTAAGGGAAACTTTTTAAGGGGAGTGGTAAGGTTTGTGAATTTTTGCTTAAACAGTAATGCTTTCATTTCGGTCTCAGCTGTCCTTTTATTATGTACTGCATTTTGACTGGTTTGAGAAATGACACTTGAGCAGGAAATAATTTGTGACACAAGAAAAGAATTGAACACGAACATAAGAAACTTTATTTAAACTTTTGATCTAGGTCATTAAAACTTTTAAACTTTCAATTACAGGTTAAAATAATTGATCATTGCAGCCCAGTTAATCTGATTTGTCATTTTTTGTTTGGTTATTTTTTTGTTGTAATGAATATCTTTAACGAAATTGTGGTATAAATTAGGCTTGTCTGGACAGAAACCAAGCTGAGAACCAATGACAGGTAATGACATATGGTAGAGTAAAAAGTTATTAACTGAAGTTTTTGTCTGAAGTGAGACCTGTTTGCTGTGCGGTGTAGTGGTTCTTAAGACACATCTCTAGGATACCTGTAATACTGGAAGTCATTTGCATTGGAAAAGTTACTGAAAATGAAGTGATACTTAGAACACTTGGAAAAAGATAGTTTGATTGTAATATCTTTTCTTATTTAGTTTTCCAGTTCCAGGCCTCTCTACTGCCTTGTTCCTGTTTGGCTTGTTTGAGATGTACACTTGCAGTTTGCTTCAAACGGCAATCTGGCAGTCCGTTTATAGTGAAGAAAGAAGCCTTGCTTTATTTCTTGTCTTTAATATGCCAGAAACTGTATGAGACCTAAGACAACTTAAGTGAATGAATTTTGGAGACATTACGTCATACTGGGGCAAAGGAGTGTTCATAGAGGTTTAACCTTGGTTACTCAGGACTTGTATGTTGTAAAGCAGCAGTGTTTCAGCTGTTATTCTTTGCACCAGTAGCAAGGGGATGAAGGGATAATATAACAAGAAGAATTTAACCTAATGGGTGCTGCTTGAGGAATTCCGGTTCTGGAACTTCGTATAGATAGGAGTGAGTGTGCACCTGTGACAGTAGCCTTTTTTTTTTTTGAAAGGATTTTGAAACATCCAGCATTTGTAATCTTTTTGAAAAAAAAATTATACCTCTGTAGCTCAACTCCTAAGAACTAGAATTAGGCATGTTTTGCAGTTTTAAAACTTTCAGCCTTGTGAAGGAAAATCTAGACAAACATTCAAGTTGAATTATTTTAAACGGTAGTTTTCCTCTCAGTCGTATTGCAGCGTGATCCTTTTGGGTCCCTTCCAACTGGAGATATTCTCTGATTCTGTGATTGTATCTCAGTAGTAGCTATTTGTGTTTCTGGTGTTGTACCAGAATATTATACTCAGGAGGACTTGTATTGTTCTTGCGTGAGCAGATCCCTTGCTTTGGCTAGGTACAGAAGTCTGAGAGCCCAAGTTGCTCTGTTGTACCATTAAACTAGTAAGAAATTCAGCTCTTTCTGTAGGCTTTTAAGAGCACATCGTAGGTGCCGAAAATCTAGAAAATATCTTGAATAGAAAGTTATCAGAGTCCATGAATTCTCATCTGTATTTGCTTTTCTGACTAATACTCACCGTAATGTCTCAGTACTTGCATTTAAGAGCCTCTCAGCGTAAGCAGTCCTGGGTATGTTCTTTAGGCGTGCTATTCAAATGAGTCGCGGCAGTGCATGGTTTGTGTAGTGTGATGGGGAAGTGATAACAAGCTCTGCTGACACAAGCTGACAAAACAGTTTTCTGTTTTCTAAGCTATTAAAATCTATCAGTATCAAAGCACATATATGGATACCAAAGCTTGCAGCTCTTGTCTTTTGGTGGTTATAAGTAAAATGTCTATGTAGATGATGTTAGAAACTAGACATTCTTAAGTGACTCTGGCTGTTGGATACTATAATGGAAATACTAATGTGTAATATGAATTTTATAAACTTAACATTAAATCAGGAGCTGATTTCCTTTTTTTTAAACAAAATGCATTTTTTTGGTTATTTGCTGCAATGTGGACCAAGGCACTCACTCACAAGATTCCTTGTATGGGTTGGAGAGTCTGATTTACAAGGACACAAAGCCTGGTGGGTATGCATGGTTACATTTTGCACATGCATGATAGGTATGCAGCTTACCTTTTTAAAAGAAGAAAACAATACTTGTTTGGTGAGCATCCACATATTGATGGTTCTAGAAATAAGATTATAATGACTGTGGATTCAAGTGGAAACTTGCAATGGGTAGTCCTGTCTTAGTTGAGTGGCTGTTCAAGAAGATTAAGAGACCATTTACGAAGATTTCCATCAGCCACGTCGAGCTCAAGAATGTTATAAAATGCTGACAACATTCTATTGTAGCTTTAAAACACTATTTCCAGGTGTTTGGAGAATACAGGTTAATTGCCCTTACTTAGTGTCTGGGCTTAAGAAGTTCAGGCTGTCTTGAAACTGTGGACAGGCAAAGTGAACCATAGCAGGTTGAAGGCATTTAACATGCTTTTCAGAAAGTTATTCTTAGCTAAAATTACTTAATGGGCTTTTATCTGAGCGCAGGTTTAGAATTAACTTAAAATCATACATTCAGTTTCTCCATAGTAATGGATGTGGGTAATCAAGAGGAAAATTGTTTTAGTTTTGTCGTACATGGTAGTGAAGTCTGAGAACTATTAATTCAACAGTAAGTGAAGGAAGCTGCTTTTTAAAATATAATTTATGGAGGATTACTTGTACTGAAGGATCCAAAAGAAAACATTGTTTCTATTTGGCATAGTTTTTTCATTTTGTTACTTGTAGGGTGATTGCCTTACCTGCAAGACGGGTTGAAATCTTGGCAGGTATTTTCTCTTCCTGTATTTGAACAACGATGCAAATTACATACAAATAAAGTTATTCCCCAGAGTTAAATACACAGCTGCACTTGCTTCCTTCTTACTTTAGTGGGATACACCCTTCGCATGCTGCAACCTCTTAAAGTTAAGCACAGGCAGCCCTTTTGCACAGTTCTTTTCCCTTATGTGGCCAGAGAGGGGAAAGAAACAATGCAACTCACCAAACTGGTTTTCTTTAGAAATGTGGAAAAAATATGAACATGAATTTAATAAATAAAATGTATGTGATTGTGTGGGTCATCATTTGTGTGTAAATAATAGAATTTAATTTCATGTGAAGCTTTTAAAGAGTCATCATTTTTGTATGCATTTTTTTTGTAGTTACTGGTATTTTTCTTTCAGATTGCTTTCATACCAAAGCATTGATTAGCATAAGAATCATTGAAAAATGCTCTTTGGGTTTCCACATCTCAAATATCTTAGCTTGGAAGTTATACCCTTGTATGGTAGAAGCCTCTTCTGGATTTCAATTTCCACTTTTTTTTTACCCCATGTGTATATTATTAACTGTTCAGTTAAGACAATTATACCTTTGCCTGAGCTTATAAAAAAAGCACTTGGATTACAGGAAAACTTTTTCACCAGGGTTTCTAATAAGGAATCATGGCTCAGTTTTTAGCTCTCTTTTGTACGTAAGTGATCTGGAGTTATGTTTTGGAATGCACTCATGAAGATGTCTGGGTATGTATTTGCTGAGAAGCCTGGTGATTATTTGTAATTCCTCGAACTCTCGAGATGTTACGTAAGAACTATATGAAAGTTGAATTCCATGTCTTGACCTTAAAATTGGCAGGACCATTGATCCAGTAGAAATTTGAATACTTAAGCTAAAGTTTTTACTGGCTGCTTACTTTACTTGGGCTTTGGACTTGAGTGACTTTTTTGAAACAAACAAACAACAAAACCAAAATAAATCAAAAACCAAACAAACAGGCTTCATTTGCTCCCCTGAAAGTGAATTTAGGTATACATAAATTATAAAGAATAAGGCTCTGTGCTATGAGAAGTAGCTGATTGCTTCCTTAACAGATCTGCAATTCTTTAAAAGCTTTTAGTGAGACCTTACTAAGGCATTGTTTTAAGACAAGCTAAACTTGCTTCCATCTTTTCCTATGCTTTCTTACATTTCTGCTTTACTAACTTGAATTTTATCCTTTTCCCAAAAAATTGCTTGCACTGAAAAAGGACGTAAGCGTAAAAAGTATAAAAAGCACTTTAAGAGACCCTTTAAAGGTCGTGATCACTCTAAAGGTGGGTACAAGTTATGGCTTTTAACTTTAAAGATTTTTTTTTTACTTTCTGTTTGGGTTAGATTTTCTTAGTCTTGGATATGCATCCACTGATACCTTTTTTTCTCCTGTTTGAAAGAGAGGATGTAATTGGAGAGAGCTTTTCTTTTCTGTTTATCTGTTCTCTGGATCCAGAAAGACTGAAGAGAGTCCTTGTTTCTCTCTGCTTGGGTAGCTGCACTTGTTCTTCAACTTGAACTATCTGTCGCATTTCCAACAAATGTACGCGTTTGGTAGGCTGTCACACTTCACTGTGGCTGTTGGAGAAACTGCAGGTGGAAGAGAATTCATCTAATTTTTGTAATATTCCAGTAACAGCTATGTAAAGTAAATCTGATACCATCCTGATGATATAGCAGTAAACAGTCTTCGTGAGCACCTTTTAGCTTCTGTTCTAAATAGCTAGCGTAGTGTTATGACTGATATTTTGACAGCAATGAAATTTATGTTTTTCCCCAAGAGGAAAATCATTGTCCGTAAGTACCAAACCATGCAGATTTTCAGTATTAGCATGTGACTAAGAATGGGTTACCATATCCTGTGTGGTTGTATTGTTACATTGTTTGATCTTGGAGGAAGCTGCAGCATAGACTGGTAATTGGAGTAAAAACTTCGGGGACCCTAGATAAGCTTTGTAAGGTATCAAACTTTTATTGCTACTGGTAGCTGCATCTTGCTGGAAAAATGCTAATGGCTTGCCAGCTTGCACTTGAAGTTAATGAAGTTTTGATAAGTACTTCTGCCCTTTTATTTATCAGTATTATGTTGGTTTCTGTTAATAGGGAATGGGAGTTGTGACAAAGGAGTTGCATGTAGAAGTGGTGTAATGTTTTGGTTTCTTCTGAGTTCCTGACTAATTTTTTTACTTTATATCAAATGCTCCCTTGACTAAAACAGTATTATATTATGTTCAATAGTGAAGTCTTTTCATTTCTAAAGGAATCTCCTGAACCTCTCTTAGAGCTTAAAAAAAAAAATCCTAATTTTTATAGCAAGGTGTACAAAGTTATGTATCTGTGATGTTCACCATGCACTGCGTTTTTAAAAAGTTACAAACAATTAGGTAAGCGCAGAAGTCAAACTTGGAGTGCAACTCTACACCTAGTCAGAACCTGTAGTCCTTATTTCTCTCTACTTGGATAGCCATGACTGATTCTTCAACTTGAGCTATCTGGAGCATTTCAAACAAGAATGTACAAGCTTGGCAGGCTGATGAGTGGCATTCGCTGGGATAGCCGCTTTGTAAGGTGGCTACTGAACAAGACAAGGTAGCCTGTAAAGATAGCTAGAGAACAAGTGTCTGATCTAGCCATATTTTAGGTAAAATGTTAAGATGCTCAGCCTGAGGTAATATATTTAGAGTTATGTCATTAAATAGTGAGGGGTTGTAAACATTCCCCCTTACCTTGGCATGCATACCTCTGTCTTGGGTGGAAGGCTGATCTTCGGTGGATATGCAACTTCTGCCACCCTGCCTTGTTCAGCGTAAGTTCAAGTATCACTACGTGGCATAGCAAAGTCTGATAGGGACCTAGCTTAAATGGTCACAGTGTAAGTCCAGTATGGAAGAAATGGAATATTTCAGAGTAACTGTTTTCACTTATGGGTTTGCCAGCTTTTTATCTTTCTCAGGCAGTGTTGTATGAAAGACTCTAGTGGACTGGACTCTTGTGCGAGTATCATCTTCACCTAGTTATTCAAGGTTATTTTGTGTGAAATTATACCATCTTACCTATTTCCTTGTTGAAACCCCTAGTTAATTGCTGAGGGACTCTCTTAAGAGAGAACCTTTTACCTCAGAAGGAGTGAGGAGAACTGTATTAAACAAGAACTAGCTGTAAGCTAAACTGTTTTGAAACAGTTTCAAACAGACATTAAATTTTCTTATGGTTGTGTTGTGTACATCATGTCTTCTGAATATGGATGAATGGAAAAGGAAGAAAATGCAAATATGTAATCTAAATAAGCAAAAACTTAAAATGGTAAGTATTAAAGTTAGAATAAACATTAAGTTTAGTGTAGCTGTTGGTGTGATTAAACTCAATATGCAACTACTACACTGAATGCTGTCTTTTTTTATTGTTTAGACAAACCAAAGGAGGAGAAGAAAGATACTTTCTTAGAAAAGCTTGCAACTCAAGTTATAAAAAATGTGCAAGTCAAAATCACAGGCATTCATGTTAAATATGAAGATGATGTAAGTATGTGGAGCTTATTATCTTCATTTTAAATTGGGCTCCAGTGCAGCCGTGATTGTCTAGTCCATAGAGAGGAACTGTTACCTGCTACCTTGAAAAAGTTGCTGTGATTTCTTCTGCACCTTTTCAAATAAAGTACCCCAGATATGACTGAAAGCCAGAAATATTTTGGATATGTGGAACAGATATTGTCTCTTTCACCTTTTCCAGTGGTGCCTTGCTCACTAAATGTGGATGGTGGCTGTTTGTCATATGTTAGTGCGTGCAGCTGATGTACAGAATTTTTTTCCTGGGTAAAGTCCAGAATGGCAGAAACTGGTGGGGTTACGGATGAGTCAGAAGGCAAATAGTTGAAGACACTTAATTTATAATTGAGAATGTTTATATGAACCAAACTGGTGTTATTCTAGCCTGCTTCCATCTCCCTTTAAGAAAATGATAAAGGAGTTTGTGATGAGGTAACTGAATGTAAAAGAAAATCATTGGATATAGAGTATTTCTGAAACCTATTTTGGGACTATTTTCAGAGGCACCACATTTAAAACGGCGGGAGGAATAGAAGTCAAAATGGTATAGCTGACTGAGATTTGGTACTCTGTAGTTCTTAGTTCTTTCCTGTATGAAGATTTTTAGAAGCCAAAAGGAAATTTTCAGCTTGAATTGAAGTCCTCAGTCCTTGCCCTACAGCTGTATTAGTTTTGGCCCAACTTAGGGAGTTCCAAGAATACTTCAGCTAGAATAATTAAACAAAGGAAGATCCTCAAAACAGCTCAGGATTTCGGTCAACTTTAATTAAATGATGCATCTCTGATTGCAGCCAGAGAAATTAATAGATGTTACTTTTCTGGTTTTGTAGATCACAGATCCTCAGTGTCCGATATCCTTGGGAATGACGTTGGGCGAGCTTAGTTTACTGGTAATGTGTTTGTTTGTGCATGTTCTTATATTTTCGATTTACTTGTCTTTGGAGTAGCAGAGAGGAAGAATAATGTATTAAGACAATATAATGAAAGCATGTGTATGGATGGAAGCGAAGACAATCTTTTATTTATGCAAACAGTACTTGATGCTTGTGCAAGCAAAAAGGAAGATGATTGAGGAACGTCACACTTTGAGACTAGTGGTTTGTTCTTATGATCCAAGTGATCTTTAAAACTGAATATGTTTACTTTCATAGGGCAGCTTATTTCCAGGCCTAATAAATAAATTAGGGCAAACATTACATCATGATGATAAAGAATGTGGCATTTTGCCAGCCCTTTTGAGAAATGAGGGAAGAAAATGTCAGCTAACCCTTGTTTAGGGGCAGGATAAGGAGTTGAAAATCAAAATGAATGGACAGATTTTATATTGGATTTTTACTTATGTGTATGCAGTCTAGAGAAACAGGCTTCTGTAATAAGGTAGCACCAAAATGATGCTTTCTGTGCTTTAAAGTATGGAGTAAAACCACAAATGTGTTAAATAAGATGCACAGCATGACTTTTATCACTTTGAACTTTTAGACAACAAATGAGAAATGGACACCTTCTATTCTGAATGAAGCTGCAAAAATAATATACAAGGTAATGTATTTTTTTTTTTTTACACAAGTAGAGAGAGCAGCTGATCTTGGAGAGAAATAATCTGGAGTTCTAAATAAAAACTGGAAAAAATAGTTTGTTTTGCAAATTCTCCCATTTTCGTAATTTTGCTGCATGTTTAAACAGAAGTAGAGCACAAATAACTGGATTTGAGGCATAACTTTAAACTCCATGGTTTAAATAATTCCCCTTAAATGCAAACACTAATCCCCTCATTAAATGCATTGTACAGCAAGTCTGCATGGTGACTATGATTTCCAATAGGTTGTCGAATTGCTTTTTCCTACTCTAGTTTGTATGCCTAATGTCATTGGGATTCTGGTTGCTAAGCAGTCTCTCTGTTTTCCCTGTCCCCGAAAGCCATGCTGAAAGGAGGATGCAAAGACCTAAGAAATTATAGGAACAGTATAAAAAGTGTTTAATAGTCCTGGCTTCTTTATTAGGCCAAATGTTGACTTTGTGCACCCTTGCCCCTGCAGTCCAGAGTCATATTTAACAGATGTGCATGAACTTGTGTGCTTTTAGAACTTGCTTTTTAGCAATTCAGTTGTCACTTCAAAAATAGTATTATAAGATTAAACACATCTCTGTTAACAGTGGATTTGCTGTATATTTTGCTTTCATTTGTTTTCTTGGAAAGCTAAGTTCATAGAGTGGGTTGGATACTGAGTGTGGAATCTGTTAAATGTTTTCTTTCCTGTGCAGCTTTTGTGCCTGGACAGCCTCAGTGCTTATTGGAACGTACACAGCAAAATGTACTATCATGGCTCCCGTGAACAAATACTGGTAATGTCAAAGAGAATGCACAAAACAGTACCATATTTTATAGCTGTTGTAGTATTCAAAACTATACTGTACTCATTTCCACCCCGCTCCTCAAACCTACAGTCAACAGTATTCTGATACCAGGGTTGTATGTTAGTCCATTGCACCATTCATAGCTAATATTTTTTTTGTGAACTTCCTATATTATCAACCCCTGTAGGTTTTAGAAATGGTCAGAAACTGTGTCTGTAAAATCATGTTCTACCGGCATATTCATCTTGATTTAATGCTGCTGCCCAGTACTATTTACTAAATATCCAGGCTATGTGAGCTCTTATGTCACTACTGTAATGAAAAAGGCAATATTGAAATAGTAAATGAGCATAGAATTAATAAAAAAATCAGAATATTAGATCTTTATCAGGACAGGAACTCCTGTCACATGTTATCCAGGTTACCTAAGCTGCGTGGCTGAAATGAACCAATGGAGTGAAGCCAGGTAGAAGAACAAGATGTTAAAACAGAAGAGTTTTTTTGCTTTTTAGTAAACCAAAGCTTAGGTAGGTAGGTAAGTGGAAGAAATTTGTAGTTAGAAAGTATTTTCCTTGTAAAAACAACTCTTAACATTGATGGTCTTTAAGTGCTTGTTCTCATTATATTTTATAATCAGCCTTCATGTAATAGCTAGTATCTACATCTTCCTACAAGCAGGCCTCCTGCTTCAACCGATTGTGCCATTGCGATTCTGAAACTAGATAAAATGTTTTGGTGTGAATATAGCATTCTCAATAAATTGCCAAAGAATTATAGTGTCAGACAGATCTCATTTTTATTTAAGACTCTCTTCTACCATGAAATTTCTCAGGCCTCTTGGGCTGTTCTGTTATTTTCTTGACTTCTTTCTGTTTTTAATTCCTCTCGTACCTGCAAAATACCAGAAGGCTCAAGTGGCTTCCTTATATGCTAAAACTGAAGAAGGGTAGAATGTGAGTAGGTACTCCTGGTACCTCTAAGGAGTTTAAATACAAGTGCCTGATGTACTGTGCTACATGTTTGAGTGTACACATGAGCTATACGTTTCTAAATTAACACACAGTTGTGATTGCAAGATGTAGACAAAAGTTGAATAAATACTGTACTAACCTTCCACTTGATATGAGAAACTTAGAATTCTTTTTAAACTGGTTTATTCAAACCCTTCACTATTAAGTGCTTGTGCTATATTAGCTTTCACATTTAGGGGGAGGAGGCCCTTGCAAAATACAAGTTGGTCTACTGAAAGCTTAGAGAACTGTAAACAAGTAATGCTCTCCAGCAATTGTTAGCCAGTATCATATTCCTTTACAGGAACAGTTGAAAAGAGGAATTCCACGTGGTGGTAGCCAGCCTCAAGACTACCAGTACAGTAAGTAAGCTAGCAATGAGTCAGTATAAACTGTTCTGAGCATGGAGGTATACAGCAGCCTGACCTGATCATGCAGGCATGGCCATACTAACTTTATTTTACAAAAATATAAACATAATAGAACATATGAGAGCTTGTATGCTTTTTGACTACTGCTGGGCTATCAGTTTTTGGTAAGAATTGCATCTTGATTCTGTGGGTCTTGAGCATACGCATTATAAGTACAAAGTGGTCAATATATCAGGCAGTGGAAAAAAGTAAGATCACTTCCCATACTTTAATTGTAAACGTAATCTCATTTTTTTCTCTAAGTTTTTAGACCAGTATCAGCCTCTGCAAGACTATACATCAACCCATATGCAGAATTAGAACTAAAAACTCCCAAGCTTGATTGTAATGTAGAAGTACAGAGAATTGTAGTTGAATTAACTAAGCCACAGGTAAGTTGGCTTGGTATCTCTTATCATTTGTTTCAGAGTTTGTGGTGAACTGTAGGATTTTTTTGTTGGAAAACCTTCTTTGGGAATTTTCTGCTTATGTGCAAGTAGACTGTCTGAACTGTTTAGCAGTAACTCTGGGAAAAGTGTAGGATCATTTTCCCTTTCTGTAACGGTCACTTGCTGGCGCTAGATCCTGACCATCTGACCCTGTTATCTGTGTACCAATAAGGTTAACTAATGCAAAGGCAGTTCTAAAATTAGGGAATCTGGCTATTGACAAATGAAGAGAACACAGTTGGTTTGAGAAAGCCTGAGACTTTGTGCTGAGCAGGCTAACAGAAATACAAATTGTTTTTGTTCTTCTAGGAAACCAGAAGTTTGTATGGTAGTGTCCTTTGAAAGCAATGGGTATAGTTAATTTAATGTTACATAGTAATGAAAATGCATAGGCTTAAATTTCTGTATAGTGTGGGGAATACTGAAGACCTTGATATACATGTCCTTTAAGCACTGTGTGCAACAAAATCTGAATCTCTGCTAAGAAACTTGTTTTTCTGTGTTTAGTACCTCAGCATGATAGACCTTCTGGAGTCCATAGATTACATGGTTCGCAATGCACCGTACAGAAGATTTAGGCCAGATGTAGCTCTCCATAAAAATGCCAGACAATGGTAAGCTGTGTACATTCGTGCACTGTTCGGGAGGTGCTGGAGTCCTCTCCAGTCTCTTAATTCTCCTTTGTGGTTAAACGTAGTTTTAAAACTAGATCTCATACATCATTATGACTTGCACAGAGCTTTGCCAAGCCAAGTAGAAAAGACTTGCAGAAGAGAACATGTGAAAGAACCAAGTGATGAAAATCTGACTTGCAAAGCTAACCCTGGTCCCCAAAATCTCTGAACAAAATGCCTGTCTTCTCTCTAGAGGTTAGAATATAATTTTAGAAAGACTAAAGGAAAAAAATGTCAGAAGTATGTTATGTCAACTGTAATTTTTAAAGTATTGAGCTGATATGTTTCTGTGGATTTTTTTTCTAAGTACTAACTGATGCTGATTATCAAAATGCTTAAGTGTGCTTAGTGCTGTTACAGCCCAAATTTGCAAACATGCAGAAGTCATTAAAGAATGTAAATTTATAGTTCTTCAGGCATTAATTATAATCCTTCAGTCCACTTTTCAGAAGTGATGTTGAAAGTATTAAAATTTTTATAAACGAAGTTACTCAAATGACAAGTGGTAAACCAAGTGTTTGCATATTAGTGACCTACCTCTGAACTTTGAAGTTGTAATGCATAAATGAAATGGGAAGTTGCTCATAAGTGTGGAATTATTGTAGGTGGCAATATGCAGGTAACAGTGTTCTTGAAGTTCACATCAAAAGGCATACTCGAATGTGGTCATGGAATAACATAAAACAACATAGGCAGCTTCTGAAGAGTTACAAAAACGTGTACAAGAACAAGCTGACACAGAGTAAACTGTCAGAAGAAACACAGAGGCAAATTCAGGTATGTGTTTTTTCTCTTTGGAGAAAGTATGTTTTGAAGCCTTTATGAAATAATTCTTTAAATGATGGTAGTCAAGGTTGGTGGTTTTACAATAGCACAAGAGTTCTGTGGAAGTACAATTTTAATCTGAAGTTCAGTTTAACCTATTGTGGAAAGAAAGAAAATATTAGTAAAGAGACATTTAAATAAACCCTTTTTGGTTGCAGATTGATGAATTTGGTTACATCTAATGAAGTGCAAGATTGATCTATTTTAAAAAAAAAAAGACTGCCTAACATAGGGTTTCATCTTCTGGTGAAATTCTTGAGGGGGTATACCCTTGAAAGAAAGGAGCAGGTCTAGAAAGAATTGGAGTGTAAATATGAAGGAACTGATAGAGAAATTGTAATGGTGAGCCTTTCCTAAATGTGTTACAGAGGCAAATGATTTCATCATACGTTTTTACAGGACCTAGAAAGAAAACTTGATGTCTTCAATATAGTCTTAGCAAGACAACAAGCACAAGTTGAGGTAAGAAATAATTTTTGTTGAATAATATTGTAACACTTCAAATAGGATGGTTTTGTCATGACAGTGTCTTGAAAAAATTTGTGCTGATGAGTATGATAGGGTAGTTAGATGGGAAGGCAAGTTTCTTATGCTTCCAGGACAAGAGTAACTCAATCTCCAAACTGGAAGCCAGTTCCAAAAACCTACCAGTGTATGTGCACAGTGTTAACTGCTCCCCACTTTGTACCATTCAGGCAATTGTCTAAAGGTAATGATTTAATGATTCTTTTCTTCCTTTGACTTCCGTTATTTCAAGACTGGTTCTATAGCTCTTCAAGACCAAACACGTACAGCTGTTCCCATCCTACCTACACCTTTAGATACTCTCTTTTTAGGGGACAGCTACTCTAATTAAAAGACAACTCATAGAGAATTGTTAAAAGGTAGATGAAGTTTCTAGCTACATTTTATTTTTGAACAAATTTGTGACACTTAACAAGGAGTTGCATGGTATAACATTGTGAAGAGTGCTATATCTGCAGTTAAGATCAAAAACACCTAGCACATTGAGGGCAAGCTCAGAATACTTGTCTTGTGAGAAGCATGCTACTCAGCTATTTTCTTAATATGGAAATTAACCTCTTTATTTGCATCATATAATTACTGTTCACTTCCTTGTAGCCTCAGTGTTTGTCTACACATCTGAAATGTAAAATGAAGATGAGAAAATAATAATGATATTTCTTATTTTTGAGATGTTTGTGGTCAGACCTTGATTTTTAAAATGCGAAGTGAAAGCCTAAGTACAAATTAAAAGTTTAAAATACATGTAATGGTACAGGATCAGTCCTCAGGTTTGTCACTACTAGATTTAAGGAATGTAATTGCTTCTTTTATTCTCTTAAATGTGGTCTTTTCATGTGGTTCATGCATTTTTGTAGTCCAAATGCTAGTGAAATATGTAGAAAAAAGCTGTCCAAAGTAACACATGCTTGTTTCCACACACACACACGCATGTGCGCCCCACCCCCGCCCCCCCCGATCCTCTTTCTGCTTCTGTCTGGCGAGTCAAAGTGCTCCTAAATCCCTTGTGGGGTGGTGTTGCTGTCCATCAGCTAAATGTCTGTTCAACGTGCATGCATACATACATGCATTATTCACAGAAAAACAAAATATGTAGTAATTCTATTAATTGTGTGTTTTACTGTCTGGTTTGTAGACAATAAGATCAGGACAAAAACTACTGAAGAAGAAAACTACTGAAGCAGAAAAAAAAAGTGGAGGATGGTTTGGTGGTTTCTGGGGTAAAAGAGAATCTAGGAAAAAGGAAGATGAAGAATCACCTGTTCCTGAAAGTAGGTGTAGACTGTAATGCACTAACTTCTATAAAGACTTTAAGTTGTTATATAGATTAAGCAGACAGTTATAGTATGTTCTGCTTCCTACTGTGCAGAAGGAGAGAATATGGCATAAACAGTGTGGTGTGGTATTGATCCATTTATGGTATTATTTACTGTTAATGAATATTGAGCTGGCAATAAAGGCATGCGTCTGAAAAGGCCATAAGCATTTCAGAAGCTTGGTAAGGAGAATAGCATCAAGCTTATAGCTGTGGTTTAATAGGCAACGACTGGAATACTGTGTTCTCATGATTTGCTGTCCAGACCACAGATTTGTTCTAATAGTACTCTCAAAGCTGTTTTCATCATTGGGGATTATGGGTGCTCTTGTAATATGAATTATATTGATTTCTGTGCTACATATGTAATGCCATATACGAAGACTGCTTTCACGTAAATTATTTTGCAATATGGAACTTAGTGTAATATGAAGAATCAAAGAAATGTGTCAGCAAACTTGAGGAGAGTAGAAAACAAATGGGAAGAAAAATGCTTGTCATTACTCATTAAAATGTAAGTTTTTGTGGGTTTTTGATTTTTAGCTATTGATGAACTAATGACACCAGAAGAGAAAGCTAAGCTTTTTACTGCTATTGGATATAGTGACAGCTCCCATAACCTTTCCTTACCAAAGCAGGTAAGCAACTTCATAGGGGGGTGGCTTAAAAAAACAAAACAAAACAAAAAACACAAAAAACAACCCCACAAAAAAAAACGCCTCGCAACAAAAATACCCCAAAAACCCCACACAACAAAAAAACAACTGAAAACCATCTGGACAAAAAAACCTTTCTGATGCATGTTATGTTTACAATAAGCAGAGATAAGCAGTAGAAGGTGTGTCTGTGCAAGTCAAATCTGTGTTGAATATACAAAGATAATTAAAAAAATATTCAGTAAACACAAAGAATGGCTAGTGTTTTCTTTGGTGTTCTGCCTTGTGCACAGCCTTTATCTGGAGTGATTTGGAAGTAGCAGAAACTGGACGATAGATACTTATTTGCAGTTTGTAAGAGAATAAAAAAAACTAACTGTAAATTTAAAAAGATTCCCTGCTAGCTTTTTCATTGCATCTATTTCTTACTGCCTGTTGTGGTGAAAACTAAATTAGCCTGTATGATTTTTTATTTTTTTTTTTTTTTTTTTTTTTTAATTTGGACAAATTAAGAGTAAAGGTGCTTTCATCTCTCTCAGTACTCTGAAGAAAGGTGCAGGCTTCAAATTCAAATAGGAAGTATTTGATTCTTTTTAAGATGCTGATTGACACAGTAATAAAATGGTACATGTGTCAGGAAGCCAAAACGTTGACTTGACAAGGTTGAGAGATGACATCCAGCAGCAAGAACAACAAAGACATATATGCAATATCTTCTAAAATGTAGTTATTTGATGGGTTTATGATGATTTTATTGATTGTGCTAGCTCTCTGAGTGTAGTTTAGCTATGCTTGCCTTCACGGTTTTAAAAAAACTTCCCTGAATCCTGAAAAGAGATACAGACTATATCTGCTCTGCATTTGTTGAAATACATCATTTTGTGTTAAAGAAATGATTGATGAGGGTTGAAAGAAAGTAAAGACTCTATGCTCCACTTCCTACATAGGGATAGGTTTCTTACTTTAGTCGACTGGAATAGCTTTTAATACCACATTTCATTAGATTTGTTGAAATTAGGAGTTCCGAAAAATTATTTGTATCAAGATGACTGATTTCAGTTTTCTTTGTCCTTCTCACTAGTATGTTGCCCACGTTGTGACGCTGAAGCTGTTAAGCACTTCTCTTACAATTAAAGAAGACAAGAATGTGGCAGAAACTCTTAACGTACAGATAATTGATTTAAGTACCAGAATATCACAGCGCCCAGGAGCACAAGCCATTAAGTAATTGGACTGGTATTTTTATTATTATTTGTAGAAACACCTTCTTCCCCTCCCCGAGTTTTTACATTTTTTTTTCTTGGATAGTGCATTGTGTTGTATATTGGCTTGGGAGTTTATGGCCATTTTGCAGTTGCACTAAGTTGAAAAGTTGCAGTCATGTAATTTGATGAGTAACATAGAAAGGAATGAAGAAAGTAATAGTATTTGTTAGTCTTCATAAATAATAATAATCTCTTTCATGAATCCAGATGTTGACCTGCTGAATATTGCTTTTGGGAAGTGATACCTAAGCACTGTGAAGTGGTCTTGCTGACACACTCCATCCAAGCTATGGAACGTGTTGTTTACTTCCTACAGAAACAAAAAACTACATCTGTGTGTTATGGGTAGTAGATGAACCAACATGTAGGAGACAGAGTCCTTCCTGTGTTTTAGGAGAGAGCACACCAGATATATTGAACACAAATTATTGGATTATACAGCCAATTAATAAGGCTTTCAGTGCCTGAGAAGTGTATCTGTGCACTTCTTATGCTTTCATTTTCAGTTCCTTTATCTTGTGACGTTATGGATAAGATCACCAGCTCAGCTGCTGACTCTTGAAATATTTTTGATGAAAATGGTTTTGAGGAATAGTAAAAGTGCAGCCTGAATGCTGCGCAAAAGTAAAAAGAGTTTTGAGAATATTTTACAGAAATGCATGCCATATGATTTAGTTGGCAAGACTGACACACTAGGTCAGATACTTTTGTTCATTTTAAGTTTCTGTAAACGTGATTAGGTTATCTCAATGGAGCCAGGCTTGTGACACTGATTATGCCCAAACCGTATTGCCTCCCAAAGTCAGGGATTCCAGTAGTGGAGACACGAGACTTGGAAATCAGTTTTGTGTCTAGTAGGTACTTCTAAGGACGAATGAAGTTTGTGTGGTTCGGTGGTGTTCACGTGGCTTGCTTTCAGAGGCATTTTTCTACTGACTGCTTAACACTGTTGTGAGGGAAGTTGATCAGTAAAGAATACCCATTTGAACCAAAACAAGTCCATAACTGATTTTGAAATCAATACATTAATAGTTAACTGCTCTTTTTCATCTGTAACATATTTTGCCTTTCTTTTCTCTTGCAACTCATTCTCTTAATAAACCTGAGCTGAAAGTTATATTCAGTCCACCTTGCAGATAACAGAAGGTAAAAAGAAAACATCACCCTTGTGTTGCTGTGAACAACTTGCCTCGTAGTTATTTTTCCAGTTCATTAATATAACAATTTCTGAACCACGTGGTATGTTAGTCCTGTGAAGCTAGTCATATTTGACCTTATCAAAAACTTTCTCTTTTTGTCTTTCCTAGATGGAACTATGTTCTGTGTTCTCATTAAGTGTGTTTAACTATTCATCTTCTTTAGGGTTGAAGCAAAGCTCGAAAACTGGTATGTTACAGGCCTGAGACAAGAAAACATTGTACCATCTCTTGTGGCTTCCATAGGGGATAGCAAATCTTCTCTACTTAAGATAGAGTTTAATATTAACCCAGAGGATAGTACTGCTGACCAGAGTCTTACTATTGAGTCCCAGCCTGTGGAAATAAAATATGATGCAGTGAGTAGTAACCAAAGCTTCCACCTCTTTTTCTGATTCTCCTTTCTCTGTTAAGATCTATTTTTGAGTTTTTACTGAGTGACTTCTGTGTATATTGGTAATTCTTGTCTGTGGTTTGTTTTGTTTTGTTTTTTTTTGAAAAGAGAACAATAAATGCAATGGTAGAATTCTTTCAGACAAGTAAGGGAATGGATCTTGAAAGATTAACATCAGCCACATTAATGAAGCTGGAAGAAATCAAGGAAAGAACTGCTTCAGGTGAGCTAATAACAGATCTCACCTGAGGCAAACCCTTGAATGCCTTAAGATGTTTCAGTATGATTTTCTAAATGCTTTGCTTATGTTTTCATTGCTGGACAAATAGTGTGATTGGGTTTTTTCCTTGAGTTTTTGACCTGGAGGATTAGTGGATGTTTTGTAGGGAGGAGGATTGAGTTTAGTGAGAAGTCAGTAGAGCGTTACAAAAGTAAATCTTTACTCAAGATGCATTGTCTTTCAGATAGATGGAATCTCTTTATATGTTGACTAGCACAAATGTTTCACTTGTGGGTAGCATTTCAATTTTGACGTCCCTTTCTTTTTATTTAAGGATTAGTTCGTATCATTGAAATGAGGAAAGTCCTTGACTTGAAGATTAATCTGAAACCTTCCTATCTTGTGGTTCCACAGACGGGTTTCTACCATGAAAAATCAGATTTGCTGATTTTGGACTTTGGTACATTTCAGGTATATAAATTAACTCTCTTATAAGCTCAGAGGAGGAAAATATTCTTGTCTCTTAACATAGCTGTCATCTGAAAATACCTTGATGATCATCTGTGTGAATGTGTTTTAACTTAATATATTCCTTACCAAATAAATTTGGGTCAGCAATTTGATCAATATTCAGAACTGCTAAATGGTCTTTGATGTAGTTGTACTAGTTAGTCTCCCCAGGAAACACTTTCATTTTGCAATTTTGATTGTAATACCTTATTGTTTAATATCTTTCCTTTCTTCAGTAAAACACATTAACTTTTGTTTCCTTTTTTGTAAAATGATAGCCTTTTATTAATAAAAAATATTTTTTTTCTCTTGGAGTTTGAAATTTGATTCCCTTGTCCTATAAAATTGAAAGATTACAATAATTTAACTTTATTTTAGCTGACTGATTAAACATTTATTTTAGTTGTACTCTGTCAATAAGCTTGTAAACTAGTGAGAAAAATTCTTTTGCATAGCTTGAATTAAGTGAATTGACAGAAGTAACAGAAAGAATCTACATGTTCTTGATAAGTGAAGTCTGAAATGAATTAACATCTAAGAGTCCAAATGTCAATCATAAACTCATGAAATCATCCTTTTCATCTTCACTGGAATTAATAGCACGTATGTATGTTTTAGACTTAACTTTATCTTGTACTTTGTGTGTTTAGCTGAACAGCATAAATCAAGGCAGTAGTCAAGCTTCTGGCTTTTCATCTTTAGAGGACATCATGGACAAAGCTTATGACAAGTTTGATGTGGAAATAAAAAATGTGCAACTTCTTTTTGGAAGAAAAGGTAACGAAACAACATAGTTGCTATTTACTCAAAAGATTGATGAAGGCTACTTACCTGTAATAAATATATTTTTTAAAGAAAAAAGGCAAACCAAAACCAGTATTTAACTAAAAGATAGATTATAATATGCATGTTTGGTATTAAACTGTAGAAAAAAACCAAACAACCCCAACTTTTCTCTTCAAACAGCTGCTTGCTTTTTATTTGGATTTGTGTGTCACCTCTTTATTTTGATGCCAGAAAGCAATGTAAATGTATAGAACTATTATGTTTTCTGTCATATGCAGGAAAATACAGCTGAAATTTTCCTTAATACTTCTTTTGTACTTAAGCTTGTGCAGTCAACAGAATGCTAGGTTACTGTTTTATAATTATCTATCCATGTATCTAGCTATATTTTTTTTAAGGTTCTATGTTCAGATACATCTTTCAGTGTAGAATTGGGCTTAAGACTGCTAAGGCAATATAGTGTGAAGAACTATTGAAAAAGGATTCAAGAAGTCTTAAAATACTTTACACTAATTGTTCTAGGTTTCTCTAGTTTGTGAGTGGGTTCTTTATCCTTTCCTAATGATGCCATTTGATTACTTTAATGATACCTTAATTAAAGCAATTGCCGAGCAATGTTGTTTCATCTAAATTTACTGAACATTTGCAGGGGAAGGCTGGAAGAAGGCTCGTTTTCAACATCCGTCAGCTTTGCACATATTACAGCCTATGGATATTCATGTACAGTTGGCAAAATCGATGGTGGAAAGAGATACCAGGATGCCAAAGTAATATATTAATGTTGAAAGGCCTTCTTTTTAATTACTCCCCTTCACTGGTTACTAACTATACTGTTTAAATTGAGTCCAAGACCTGTTTTTAGTGTAGAATCATTAGCTTTACTGTAATGTGATCTTTATATATGAGTATAGGTATTGGTAAGATTTAAATCAAGAATTGGTATGTACTTTTTGTCCTGGAGTTTAATCAATTTTTTTAAAAAAAGGTTTAAAGTGTCAGGAGGACTTCCTTTGGTGCATGTCAGACTCTCTGACCAGAAAATCAAGGCGATTTTTGATCTGATTGATAGCATTCCATTGCCTCAGAAGTCATCTGTGTCAATTACAAGCGCAAAGGTAAGCTGACCACTAAGAAACCTGAAATAAAAAACCCAACATCACTGAAGTGTGAATTCCTTCTAATGTCTGTGGTCGTCTTCACTTGAAGTAAGAGATCTGTTGCTGAGCTGAGTTAGGCCAAGTGTCTTCAAAGTGACTTACCATCAGAACAGGCTGGGCTTATTCAAACAAAGCTAGCTTAGCCTTTGATGTTGTTCTGCTGGTTTCAATAAAAGTATTGGCAAAACTGACCTTTCTAAGTGATATGGGGGAGGCAAGGGGAAACATGCATCATCAGTAGAAAATATGACTGAACATAATAAGTTATACAAACTTTAAAATAGTGATTTCTTTTTTTTTCTTTTTCCCTCCCTTTAGGTATCATCTATTCCCACGATTCCTGTTAGTAAAGGGTTGCTTAGTACACCCCAGTTGTTAGCAGAAATAGCGTCAGGTAAGAAGCTACAGATACACCTTTGTAAAAGTAGAGGGCTATAACTTATGGAATGGCTAATATTTTCAGGCTGCTATAGATCTAAAAATATGTTATAAGGACAGGAGAGATGAGTATGATCGATCATCTCTAACTTCAAGTGCATAAGAAGATGTGGTTAAGATGCTAATGTTACCTCAGAATTATAAACTTGCGTTTTTGAAAACCAAAAAATCACTCTTTTTGCAATTAGTTAATATTATGCATAAGCAACCTCTTCCAATATGATTGAACTATTAAAAACAACTGTACTAGGATGTCATTAGCAAACCAATTTAATTGTTCAGATGTCATGAGACGTCTTTTTAGCAGAGAGTATTGGGCAACCTGTTATTTCAGAATTAACTTAAATCTAAAAACAGATTTAGCGAAACACTAATCTGCTGCTGCTGCCACTTCAGGACACATGCTTTGTGGTGGGCACATGAAAAAGGTGAGTAAGATGTCTAAAGGATGTGGATTAAGCAGTCAGTGTGTGGCAAAGTTAGGCTGTTACACACATCATGTGTACTGCACTGAGTTTTTTGCATTAGCAAAGCTCTCCTTTCTCTGAAAATGCAGAACTAGAATAACAAACAGCAAAATACTGTATTGACACTGTGGACTTGAACATTTACTTCTATGGCTGTTCTGGAGAACTTTCCTATAGTGGAACCTGTGAAACTTGTTTCCTAGAGCTTACTTTATTTTCCTTATATGTGTTCTTGAATGTCTAATGATATAGTTAAACTCCAGTGCTTTCCTTAATAGGACTTTGATTTTCTTCACTTTTTGTCCAAAATAAAGCAGTATAGAGTTAAGAAGTAGACTCTGTCAGATTAAACTGCTCATACAGTTCAAAATCCTATTGGAACGGGAAAGAGAAGGTGGGATATTTACCTCTGTTTCTGGAAAAAGGTTTGCTAAGGAGGAAGTCACTTTTCTTCTCCAGACTCTGAAGAAGAGTATTTTGATTTTGAGGAAAGTTCTGAACCAACTGATGGATCACTAATTAAAGGAGAAGAAATAAATAAGCAGCCTGCTGAAGAGGAACTGACAGATCTTCAGGTGAAGTTTGAAATTAAGGAGGTAAGTCTCTTTAATTCTATTTTTACTTTCCACATAAAGAATATAAAAAAATACACATGTATATACATACATATTTCTATGTTTGAGTTATTTCTATGTGTTATATGCATATGAGTTTTTTTCTATATGGTATATATGTAAATAAAACACATATCCATACTTATCTGTGTGTATGTATTAAAAAAATCATCAGAAAAGACCCTTATTGGACTATTTTTGGTAGAAAATAACAGTACCAAGTCATAATTTGGGGGTGAGGGGTGGAAAATTTGCACTGGAAGACAAAGTAGATACCCAGGCAGGTCACTTGCAAAGAACAATTCCCAGAATATTTCTATGATATTTATATCTCTCACCATCAAATAATCACTTTTTTGTTCTATTTTTACACTTTAACTCTGTTATAAAAATAGTGCTTCCAGTAAAGCAGGCAAGGCATTGATTTTGTGCTTGTTTCACTGTTGGTTTGAATGGTGAGAATACTACATGTGAAAAGATGGTATAACTCAGTATTTCTTGTTCATCCAGGTTTTGGTAGAACTCACCAGAGAGAAGAAAACAGAGGAAACGATACTTGTATTTGATGTGATGCATCTTGGGACAGAAGCTACTGTCAGAACCTATAATTTAGCAGCTGTATCTTATTTAAAGAAAATAAGCTTGGATTACTATGCAATTGGAGGTAATAAACAATGGAAGAGAAGTATACTTGTGTGTGTGTGTGTGTGTGTATACAGCAGTTAGTCTCAAACTGCGGCTCTCCTGTCTCTTGTGCTCACTGAACTCCAAATGTTGTTCTAGTTTTCCAGTTACAATAATTAGTATGCAACTGTCTGTTGGCAGTGCTTGTCCCATGGATGCTGTTGATAAGCTCTGGACTCCCACCATAATGCTTATGAGATAAATAAGGAGCTTAGTGCGCAACCTTTGGTGGAGAAGGGGTACAGACTTGCCATTTTGGCCTTAACGAAGAGAAACCAGTGACTCACATTTGGTGGTGCAATGTATTTTAACAAATGCTATTGAAAGTTAATCCCTGTCTTCAAGGCACAATTTCTTTGGTTCACTGAAAGAACAGAAATTACCCTAATTCTTGCATGTTTCTTGTGGTATGTTACAGGTAAAAAAGCACCCATTCATCTAATTAGTTCCTCGGATAAACCTGGCTTAGACCTTCTGAAGGTGGAATATATCAAGGTATACATAAAGACTTTAAAATGTATTTTTGAAGCACTTTTATGTATTATAAAGTCTTAAACCTATTATTCAGGAGCTATTGGGTTGTTTTGTATCTTCTGAAGAACTGTTGGACTTAAAACCTTAATGTTAATTGTTAATTTCAGGCTGATAGAAATGGGCCACACTTTCAGACAGTTTTTGACAACACTGAACAGAAGATTCAAGTGAGTGCTTCCAGATTTTATTGCTTATTTTCTTTGGTTTGCTTGCTTAGAAGGGAGGAATCAATAATGGTTTTTTAGCTTTCTTGTCCCCTCCCCCCCCGCACTCCTACCCCAGCCACCCCCAGGCTTGCAAGGAGATTTAAAGAGTTAAAAGGTACTCGAAAGTTTGTATACAACTTAGTACAAGAACAGTATCTTAGTCTGTTTAACTTGGATGAAAAACTGTCTAGCTTGTGTGGATAAACTTCAAAATAATGTAAGAATGCATCTTCTCATGCATATGAGATCATGAAGTTCAAATGGCCAGTATGGGAAAATGTGGTGGCATCTAGAAGTCTTTCCTGTCAAATAACTTAGTGTCGATTATGTGGTGTTCACAATCTCTGACTAAATTTACTAAGAAGTCTAAAACCATTTATAAGTTTTGTGTGGTGTTTTTTTTTTTTGTTTTTTTTTTTTTTTTGGTATTAGAATGCTTTTATGTTCTTTTTGTGGCGGAGGGAGGGTGGAGGAGAGCATGTTGTAATTCTTCACTCTGAAATATGACCTGAGAGCTTCTTGTGATACTGCGTTTTCCTCTCCATCACTTTTGTCATAGACTCTAGAATGACAATTTGATCTCTTAGAAATTATTGCAATATAGGGAAATGGTTTTAGAGAGAAAGTACCTAACTTCTTGAGTTGTAACTATTGTACTAGCAGTGTATTTTTGAATCAGAGATTTCAATCTAAGGAAAAAGTGTCTGGAGGAATTCTGGAAGTAAACTACAAAGGGCTGTCAGTTCTCTGTGATAGGTACTTCCTTCCCTTTGTGGCATTATTTTGCTTGCAATTTTTTGGTGTGAAGAGTGAAATATTTCACTTGCCACCTAGTAGTTGTAGAGTATCTATAGATTTCATTAGGGAAGTCTAGTTAATACTGGAGTCTGTTTGCCAAGAAAAGGTTCCTGAAGTTGCAGCAGGGGATGAGAGTTCTACTAGTCCAATGCTACTGAGGTGGATATACCTACTGAGTTGAGTGACTTCATGCTATGGGATAGTGCTGATATAAGGAGGAGTCAGCTTTCTGTACATCATCAGATGTTGCCTTGCGCTCTTCAGTGGGATTTCTGTGCCTGGAAAGATTGCATTTGGGCTCTTTTTTCCAATTTCAAGCCCATTCAAGTGGATAACTTTTACTAAACTACACATCAGGAACTTACTTTTTGGACCCCCTTAGTGGATTTTTTGAGAAATGCCTTTATACTAAGTATCTACATGGTAGCCATCGCCACGTACCTGTTCATGCAGTACTGTGTTATTGCAGGAGCAGTCAAGAGCACGTCTGTGTTTGAGGGAGCGTTATTGTTTGACGAGACTGAATCCTGGTTTAGGTTAGACTACGTTACTCCAGGTTTACCTCAGTCATCTAATTCAGTTTTCTGCTTATTTAATGCAGTTTTCCAGAATGAGTTTTTCTACTAATTTAATGTTTCTAAATTAATTTCCTATCACTTTGCTTTTGTACTGAGGAAGTTATAGGTCAACAGTTACAGCTGTTGAGTTGTTGGTAATATTTTTTTTTCCCTAAGCTTACCGTTTTTCTGCTTTACAGAAGACTTTTTTCCCTTTATGATCTATTGCTTGTAACACATGCAGCTTTTTGGCTTCTAAGAAATTGTTATATTCCATTGGGTGGTTTTGCACCTCAGTCCAACTCTTACACTTCTTAAGTTATTTTTTGATCACATGGAGTCTCATGTTTTCAATAGGTAGCTTTTTCATCATTGAACCTTCTACTGCATACAGAGGCCCTTATGTCTGCTGTCAGTTTTCTAACAGCTGTTAGTCCATCAGGCAATGAAAGTAGTGGAGACGCACCAGCTAAAGACGAAAAGCAAGAAGATGACACTAGATCAAAGAAAGGTACAGTTGTGTTTGTCAAAATTATGGTCCTGAAAGGATGTGTTGCATGCTGGAAAGATGATTGAATCCAGAGAAACCTGCTTAGCTTTGTAGGGCGGGGTAAAGATCAAAGCTCGTGTGACTGTGGCTCACTAGGCTGGGGGACTGATTTTAAAAAAAACAATAAATGAAGCCATGATTATGATCATAAATGACGTTTTCAGGTGAGCTTTCTGTTTTTGTGTTTCATTGTCATTTCACAAAGAGACTTGAATTTGAGTAAATGAGATTTCTGCAAGCTTAAAAGACTCAAAAGGGCAGCATGATCTTAGTGTTCACAGTAAAATAAAGGAAATAAATAGTATGTTGATAACTATGCTTATGTTATTGATTGAGGCAATTTAAATATACCTTCAAAGGAGTAGTCAAGTCCTTTGTTAGCCTAATGAAAATCTTGCTGTTCCTGTAGCACTGAAACAAACAAAAAAAGTTTATATCAAAATAGGCTCTGAGGGGAACAGCTGCGCTGTCTTTAATACTAAGTGCAAAAGTCAAGCATCAAGTGAACTGGAAATGAGGTGTCTAGTAAAGAATGTTCAGAATTACTTATAATTTAAATGGCTCGGGTTTGAATCTGCAGGCTGAAAAAGAAGCTGCTGCTGTGTGCGGTTTAACAAAGCCTGTAAGTGTTTGAGCTCTTGGATGAACACTTTGCTATTCTTGGTTAGTGAAGGTGCAGACCATCAGTGAGGTCTGATGGTCTTCCCTCAGAGATGGTTTTTGACACTTGTGCGTGACTTCACCTTTTTCTCCCCCCACCTGAACACTTGCTCTTGTAAAACCTGTTTGTTGCCTGCCTGAAGTAGGCTTCCAAGGGTTGCCATTTCTTATAAGCTTCAAGTTCAATAGAAAGCTTCCTGCGTTAGGATTTTGGAATAGGAAATATTAGATAACCTGAAAAGAAAAGCAAACCTACTGTGAACCTATTTTGTTATTAACTTAATGTTAAAAATAAGTACATGGTGCAATTTATTTCCTCTTAACTCAGCAATTACCCTTCATTTAAAAAAAGTAAAATTGTTCCCCTAGAGTGTTGTCACTAGGTGAGAGTAATATTAGATATAGAATTACAGGCAAATGGTGATATGTTTTACTCCTATCAGTAGAGTTGCCTTCAGAAGAAGACTTGCTGCTCTAAGATGGGATGGTACAGACTTAATTGTGATAGTGGTGATGAAACAAACTATAGGAAACAAAAATAAGTCATCTGAATGCCGAAAAAACACCCCTAGACCAAAACAACCTTCAAGTACTCTCAGGAGTTTAAGGGACAATGTGAATTTATATGTACCTTGAAAATCCCCCTCTCTCGTTTCCAGTGGCTAGACCTTCCAAGGATAAGGATGTCTTTGACTTCAAGCTTTTTGCCAAGCTGGATGCTTTCTGTTTAAATATTTGTGATGAAAAAAAGAACATCGCAGAGATCAAGATACAAGGTATTAAATTCTTTGTTAGTAGTAACAGATCTGGTAGTTTAGTTACAAAAACAACTGCTAATAATTGGACTAAAATATATTTAAGGTGTATATTTTCAGCATCTGACTTTTTTGTTTTTATCTGTACAAACATGGCTTGTGATATTGTTTTCAAAGTCAGTCTTCTAGTCTGTTGTCATATTTTGGCCTCCAGATCGAACAGCTTGATGTTTCAGGCAATTCAGTTCATGTTTTGGTGGAGTTTGATTATGAGTGGCTTTTCATGTTGTACTAAACTTTGGATATTTATCTGCTATACCTGAATTATTTAGGATAAAAACCCTTAAAACTGTTTTCTTTGGTTTTGAACTCCTAAGGTTTGAATTTCTTGTTTTGGTTTTGTTTTCTTGAATATTTTTTACCTCTAATTTGGGGGGCTGTGTGTGTTTCACTTCCAAATTTGCCTATAGCTGCCATCCTAGTAGTTGCCAAAACTCTCTCTAAGTATGAGTATTTAAGAATGTGTGATACACGAGAATATCTAATACAGCTCAAAGTCTTTTGCTTGTGCCCATCTCTTAATCATATGATGTATTCATACGTGATTTTGTGTGCAAAAGTGATGTATTCAAATACAGTATAGTAACATCTTTTGGTAGGAAATCTCAGTAAACTAACTCAGTAGCTTGGTTAAGAGACGGATTATTGTTTGAATATTTTTCTATGAATAGCTCATGTCTTTCCAGAGATGATTGATATGGAGACAATATCTGTAGTAGAAATTTTTCAATTTTGTTTTGTTCAAAGCTGTAGTATGATCACATTCCCAAAGCTTGATAACAGACAGGTCAGTGTGTGGACTTGAGTTTGAACGAAACGATATGCTTATCTTCTGTGTCTGACTGATGAAATTCAAAAAGTCTCTTTTTCTGGAACTTACAATGATTTTAAGTTTGCAGAAGTTACAGTAGTTGAAGAATTACTTGTAATTATTCTGATTTGGATATAGGGGGACTAAAATGCTGATGCTCTGTTCCAAATCGAGTGGCTCTCATTTATAGTCCTTTCAGCAAGGGATGTGGTAACTGACTTATTTTGTTTGAAAACAGAGGAGAGAATCAAGTGTGTTTAGGTATTTTTGTGGGTTTTTTAAACCTGTGTTGAATTCAGAAAACTATTAACAAAATAATTGTTGGTTGCCATGTATAACTTCTACAACATCTCACTTCCCCTGCTGCTGTCATGTGTCTCCCCCTCCCCCGGAAATGAGTGTTACTTCTGTTATACTGTTGTTTCTCTCTTAATACTTTACAGGTCTTGATTCGTCTCTTCTCCTTCAGCCAAGTCACACTGTATTCTTTGCCCGACTTAAAGACATAGTTGTTACAGATGTTGATTCAAGGACCCTTCATAAAAAAGTACTGAATTGCAAGATTTTAAGTTTTACTTGATTCTTGGTTAGTTGTGTGTGTATAAAAGTGAAATGTAATACATGTTCTTGTTCCACTCTCTTTAAAGTATTTGATTTGTCATTAGTACCTCTTTTCAAATAAGATACATGATAAAGCATAGTTTTCATATTAGAAGAATGAATGTCCAAAAATATTTAAAAAAAAAATCTAAGTTGTACCTCTGATATGTTGATGCTATATTTAGTTCTTTGTGTTAAGTACCTTTTGAGAAGCTGCTGATGGCTGGTGGGTACTGTTTCTCTCTTTCTAGGCTGTGTCTATAGTGGGAGATGAAGTTTTCAGTTTCTATCTGGCATTAGATCCACATGCCACTGAGGGAGAGGCCTACACTGACATGTCAAAAGTGGACGGTACTGTATCTTTGAAAGTAGGCTGTATTCAAATAGTATACCTTCACAAATTTCTCATGTCTCTTCTGGTAAGTCTTTTTTTTCCTTTTCATGTTTCTGCTGCATTCTCAAATTTGTCTTCCTTGTTTGTGTCATCAGTATAGGTGTTAGCTTAAGTTTCTGAAAAAGAAAGGATAGGCTTAATTTTTTGTGTGTACTATTAAAAAACTTTAAGCTTTAACGAGTTTGAATTTCAAAGAACTAACACAGTGCGAGTGGGTCACTTCCCACCCTCTGCTTTGAAAACAGAGAAAAACTTGGTGCTGTTAAGGTATTTTGGGGGTTTCATGTTTGCTGCCCTCTCCACTTTGGTAAAAACCCAAATTCATTGCAAACATATTTGACTTAATGTTAGAGGAAAAACTTTCTGCGAGCTTAGATGCTATGAGGACTGCAAACTAATTACTGTAAATATTTGTACCTTTGTCAGGTATCCCAGTGTTAGCTTTTTCAATAAAGCACTAGTGGGCTTTCTGTCATTTGGTACTGGCTTTAATAGGAATTTGTATTCACTGGGGCAAAGAGGAGCTCTAAAAAAATATGTCTCTGAAAGCTTATGTGGTAAAGGAGCCTTGTGCTAATGAAGGAAGAAAAAGTAGAGATGGGTTTAGAGGTCCTGACAGAAGGCACTCAGTTGTCTTTCCCCCAGAGAAAATTAGACACAGTAGGCAGCATAATGGGTGGTTGATGTTGGTTGTGGTTGATGTTGTAAAATGCGAGAGTAATTTAGATTAAAAAAACTGCTTACAGACATTTCTCCTTTCTCTTCAACTGCTTATTCTAGACCTTCTTGAACAACTTTCAAACAGCTAAGGAAGCACTGAGTGCTGCTACAGTCCAAGCTGCAGAAAAGGCTGCTACCAGTGTAAAAGACCTGGCTCAAAGGAGTTTTCGGCTTGCAATGGACATTAATTTGAAAGCACCTGTTATAGTCATTCCTCAGTCATCCATTTCCCCCAATGCTATAATAGTAGATCTTGGCTTGATTAAGGTTCAGAACCAGTTTAGCTTGGTGTCTCCAGAAGGCAGTTCACTCCCTCCGGTCATTGACAAAATGGATGTGCAGTTGACAAAGCTGAAACTGTCTAGGTAAAGTGCACTTTACTAAATAATACCTTAACTAGCTGGTAATATTCTACTCTAGGATCTTAATCTACCTGCTTAGAAACCATGGTTGGTGACAGTGTCAAATATTTGGTGTTAAAATACTAACCCGTTATCTTATGGGCAAATAAATCAGTAGTAAAATTGTTCTGCTGTTCTTCCTGTTCTGCTCAGGAAGCCATTTAAGTCTAAAGAGATCCCACACTTGAGATTAAGATGTTACTTTGAAAATGTAACATGTGACTTAACTTCTGACTTCCCCACCATGTATTTTTTGAGTTTTTTTTCCCCTTTGTTTTAAGGATCACTATGGAGACAGGTTTGTTGCATCCAGACATTCAGATACTTCACCCTATTAATTTAAGCCTGTCTGTGAAACGAAATCTGTCTGCAGCTTGGTTTCACAAATTGCCAGTATTGGAGGTCACAGGTCATCTGGATACAGTGAATGTAAGTCTTGGGAAAAGAAGGTGGTGATAAGCTTGTCATAAAACTTAATGTAAAACTAATCTTTGTTACTTCTAGACACAAAAGTGCAACAAATTGCACAATTTGTAGTAACTGTGGTGTGAGTTTCAGGGATGTGAACAAGGTTTAACCTACCTGTGTGAATATAGAGGTTTGAAAGTGTCATATAAAACACCCAAACTGCTGTGTATATTTATTAAACTGAGAAAAGGGAAAACTGAAAGGGATATCAAGGAGTCTTATTTATTGCCTACCATAAGGCAAGACCAACTTAAATCAACTGATTTTGTGACCAGTTGTCTGAGGGAGTCTTTTTTTAAGTGCTTTTTTTAATAAAAAACAGAATGCTCTTGAGAGGAATTTATATAATTTATATTTATGCAAATATTTGCCTTAGTAACTCCAGTTTCATAACTTCCTGTGTCCCTTGAATGACCTCAGGATAGTTGGTTTTTGTGGCAATTTATATACTGTGAAAGAAAATACCAAGTGCATCTTGGGTGAAATTAGAATTAAAATATCATGAAGAAGCATGTCATTCACAAGAAAGAATTAAAAGCATAGATACACTAAATAAAGGCTGCAATAGGTATTGATACAGTTCTAGAAGTCATAACCTTCTTTAATCTCTTAACCCGTTAACAGTAAGCAGTTAAAAGAAGTACATTGTGTTATTTAAGGGACAATGATGCTGATAAAATACCTGTAGATAAGCACTCTTCGTGCTAGGAAACATGGTTCTGCTTTGCTAGTTAGTGATAAGTTTGAACAATGTGTTTTTCCTGAGAACTGTCATCTCCAATTTTGTAGGTTGTGTTAAGTCAAGAGGATTTGAATGTTGTTCTAAAAGTGTTGACAGAAAACCTTGGTGAAGCAGAAGAAAAACAAACTCATGCAAAATCAGTACTGCAAAAGGAAGGTCAGAAATGGAATTGGTTATGAATATTAAGTGTGTTAACTTTCAGGAATAATGAAAAAGCATTTATTATCTGGAAAGCTAGCTTAGATCTGAGAGGGTGATGTATAAGCAATAAACTTTTTACTTTTGCAAGGACAGTGTTCATACATTAGTACTTGAAAAAGTGGAAACATTGCGAAACAGTTTGGTAGTCGTGTTAGCTAAATTGTCACAGAACTAGTAAGATATTGGGATGTCAGAGCTTTCTTGTTGCTGGAACGTTTCTGCTTCATTTTCCTGCTCTGAAGTTAGAGGCTCTGTTTGTGAAAATGTTTCTAGCTTATCTTAGGTGAACGTAAGCCATTTAAATGAATACAAGAATTGGGTATGTTTCTTGGGCTAAACAAATAAGGGCAATTTCAAAAGTTAACCAGTTTATTGAATGCTTCAGGTAAAACCGAAGAAACGGAGAAATCAGTTTTGGTGCAGGATAAGAGTGTTCCAGAAAGAATGCTGCTTGAAAAAAGAAAAAGAACATTAAATGAAGATGTAATCAATATGCTGCTTAATTTTGAAATCAGAAAGGTAGGTATCCATCTGTAAAATGATTTGTTCCTGAATCTGCTACTCAAGTCTGTTTCTTAGAAGTAGTGGGCTATAAAGTCCTTTTTAAGTGTTCAAAGGAGACTCTACATACCAACAAAAAGAAAACAAACAACCCCCAGAACCCAGATTCTTCAGCTGTTTCTTTAGCTGTTTTCTTCAGTCTATGTTACATGAGATTATATTTATAGAATATTTAACATGCACATTACATTTGCTGGGGAAAACAAGACTTCTTTTAGATGTTCTGCACTCACCTAGCCTTAATCCTTCATAATGCTGCATGTGATCCCTTAGTAACAAACTGGCTGAAATAGGTAAGCTAGAACTAGTATTTTTCCATTAGAGATACTAAATCCGAGGGTTAAATCGTAGGTGAAGTACTAGGAAAATGCACAAGCAATCAGTTAACAAAGATACCTATGCATAAGAAATTGTCCAAGCATGTTTTTTTGTCTGAAGATGTCTGTGATACTTAAATGTGAAGAGCTCGGCATGGCCTTCCATTTTTTTAAAGAGTCAGACCAAATGGATTCAGTATGCCGGTTACTTTAACTGGTGTTTGTGGGCTCTTTTGGTGTGGTGGTTTGGTTTTTTTTTTTGCGAAATTTAGTTTCACTAAATATCTTTTTTTTTTGTCCATACAAAATCTGTGTTCCTGTTTTTTAAACAGGAAAAAACCCACCTGCAAACCCAAAACTATTTTGTTGCCAAATGAGTGTTGCATTCAGAAACTAGAAACTTTCTTCTGTCCCTAGCTACCAACAAAACATGTCCTGTGTGAGTGATATGAAATCATATAAGAAAACTTAGTTTCAATGGTATTAGAAGTATTTGTTCCACAACTGGAATGTAGACAGGTAGCAGGTTGATACCATCCCAGGTTTTGGGTTTTCTCAGTTTTTGCAGAATTACAGTTGCAATTGGCCGATGAGGTTCCTGAGAGCAAACAGTGTGTAGTTATCCAACACAGATCACTAGTACCTTTGGCACCAACTTTCAGATTTGCGTTCTTGGCTGTGAAGAATTCTTCTGATAGTACTGAGGCATATTACAGGCTAGCCTGTAGTGCTTCATGTTGTCTTATTAAATACCTCTTAGGAACAATTCTGCCTTGTTTAATACGGTTTTACACGTGCTTCACATGGAAATTTTTACTAAGGTAGTGCCCACATTGTCTGTGGACTGTGTATGTTGGGTGATTGATGATAAAATGCTGATTTGTTAGTGTGCAAAGAGTATGCCGCATAATAACGCCGACAAAGTAGTGACAGACTTGAATTCTTTAAAATCCTTGTGTGGTAAATTGTTAGGTTGAGGTACTATTTTTAGTTCCCAAGAATGCCTCCTGAAATAATTGTATTAAAATCAACATTGTTCATTAATAACTATATCTAATTCTTCTACTTTGATTTTCAGCTACATTTAGCAGCACATTTTTTCTCATTTTCAACATTCTAATCAGTGTAATGCTTAAAGTCTTCTATAAATGAAGAATTGTCATGTTGAAACATTTCTGTCCTTTTTTATTTGCCTAGCATCAAATACTCAAAAGATTGATTCATATTGCTGTCTGTTCTCTTCTGCCCTTCCTTCCAGACCAGTAGGATTTGTAGTAGCTGTTTTTTCCACATTCAGACTGTTGGTAGCACTGTGTAGTTCGTGGTTACAGAGCTAAAGTATAGCTTGACAAGGTAAAGATGTACTGCTAGGCCAACAAAATTCAATTCTAGCCAAATTAATAGACTTGGGGTTTTTGTTTTGTTGTTGAAGGAGTTAAGAAGTGATGGGTTGCTTGGTCAAGAAGAACAAAGGAGGGAGGGGGAAATCTTTAACAAACTGGTGTTTTAGGTTCCCTTTGTAAAAAGGCAAAATGTCTAGATTAATACTACTTTTGAAGCTTAGCTGTGGAGATAATGCCCATTTATAACTGCATGCTATAGTATCTGGACAGCTTTACTGAAATAGTGAACTTCTTTCCCTTTCCATATTCAAGGTTGTAATAACCTTGATGAAGCAGGTTCAGAAGGAGAGATATCCATTACATACTCTAACTGTGCTACAGCTGGGAACTGAAACCAAAATTAAAAATCATGAATTGACTGCAGCAGCGTATCTGAAAAAAGTTGTTCTGAGATGTGTTGAGATAACTGGTAAGTCTTCCTGAAAACTGGCATGCAGTCAGAGTGTGTGCAGTCAGCTTTTGTAGCAAGAGCATTGTGTGGTCAAAAATAGTAATAATAGGTTTGGGGGGGGAAAAAAGGCAGGAGGTTACATGCAAAACTCACTTAATGACACTGTCCCGTGTAGTTTAGATTCAATTAATCTGTTTAACCCAATACCAAGTTTTGCTCCTGTTGCTGCAGTTAGCTTCAGTTAATTTATCTGAGTTAGTTGCCTACTCTGGGTAGGAAGGGTCATTCCAGAGAAGTGTTCGTCTGTTCAGAGTGTTTTGATGAGCTGCTGAATCTGTACTTTATGACCAGTTCTGGCAGCACTGGAAATCCAGCATGCTTCCCTGATTAGTCAGGTAACAATTCCAAGTGATAGTGAAGTAATAACTGAAACAGCCATGTATTCAAAGTAGGAAAGTATAGTTTTGAATATAAAACCCTAAAGATGGGAATGCAAAGCTAATTATAGGAATGCAAATAACTTTCCAATTTTGAATCTTCTTTCAGGACCAAGATAAGTTAATTTTTAGTAGTTGAATTTAAAAAAAATGCGTACAGCATTTCCCAATGTAATGCTTAATCTGCAGCTTCTTAGTGAAAAGAGATGTTTACTTTCACTATTTCAGCAACAGTAGTATGTAATTAGTATATAATTGAGAATTAGCATGGAGGCATTCCAATAGTGGAGTAAATCTTGAGTGGAAATACTTTACTGTTTTATTTCTTTATTTGCAGATGCAAAAGGAGATCCTCTTTGCATTATTAATTCTTCAAGTGAGACAGATGAACATCTTCTGAAAATGGAATACATTAAGGTTTCAATACCTTTTAACTAAGGCTATATGGGGAGTAAAATAGGGCTTCCATGCTTATCCTGTGTTAAATTTTTTTTTTTGCTTGTTTTAAAACCAATAGGATTTGTATCTAAAACTTATCTAGGTCTTCTCCCAAATACCTGTTTTTGAACTTATAATTTCATTTCACTGTCCACTGCTTCCATTTAGTGCTTGCTTCAGCAGTTCGCACAATTACTGAATTCGCTGGTGAATCCAAATGTTTGTATGCATTCTTCCCTGTGAACAGTACAGATTAGTACCTTTGTGAAACTTAATAGGTGAGATAGTCTTTGCCCATGTAAGTGACAGGTGACTTTCCACAGGTGGTAAAACTAGCGTCTGAGGTGTCACTTGCTGGTAGCTAGAGTTCCTGAGCTTTTTTTTTTTTAAAGAAGCACCCTTCAAAAACTGCATGAACTGCATGAATACTTGGGAATCTCATAGGTTGTAGAACCAGTGAGCTACTCATATTCCTATTTATGAGGACATAATTTTTATAGAGAAAAACAAGTTAATTTGTTCTGACAAAGTACTAAGCAGAAATTTTAGTTTAAGAAAGTTTAAATAGATACTAGATAAGAGAAAATTTTGTAACTGGCCAGTTAACTTTCACAAAATATGTGCAATAAAGTGTCACTGAGCAGAGCATTGCAAGTACCCCATTCTGGTTGCCTTGATCGTGTGCTTTATTTAGAGAACTTGTTTCTTCAGGCTTCATCACTCTCCTTTGTTTTCTTTTGCAATGGAAATAATCCGTGTGTGTGGTAAATTCAGTTAGTTCAGTTAATGAATTTGGTTAATTCAATAGACGCTGACTATGTGCTTGGGTTTTTTTCCTTCCTTTAGGCTGATGCTGATGGACCAGATTTTGTTACTACTTACAGAAGCACCAAGCAAAACATCAATGTAAGTACTAGATGTATTATTTTTTTTTAAAGCTTCCTGAACAGTAATGGCTGTAACAGTGCTTGCCCACTTCTTTTCATTGAAGAGGAAAAAAAAACCCCAACCAACCCAAACCCCTGACGCTTATCATTAAAGCTTACTGCTCTATATTTAGCTATTTCAAAGAGACATCCAGAAGGAACAAAGATTTTTTTTACAGAAGTATTTATTGTATTAATTTTTTTAACAATAAGCTGTACATTTTTAGCTAGTTAAAATTTTGAAGGAGGTATTTCTAACTGAGGCTTGTAGGATGTGTTTTATTTCCAGAGTGATACACTTAGCAGCATGTGACACGAAGGCCTTGTGTTTCAGAGCTTGAAGGTTCATAACAGTAAAATTGAGATGTGAGGTGAAAAGTCAGACAAGCATTCTCAGAGGTCTTGTGTTCAGTCAGTCCTTTTTCTACTTCTCCTGAAAGCAACTATTCATGTATAGTTTTTCATGGCTTCAGTGGCTTCTGAAGTAAGCAGGTCATTTTGCTTTTAAAATGTTTCCTTTAAAATAGTAGTGGCGGGTAGAGCTTGCTTCTTGACAGTCCTATGTGGAATTTGAAGCAGCTGGGCTACTTTATAGTCAAGAAAGCTGACATCCCTTAATGTGTCAGTAAAGCCACCATTCACCAAGTGTTGCTTTGGGCTAGGAAAAGTTGGCTAGCTAGGTTTCACTAAGTAATACTGGCTAGAGTAGTTGCTATCCATGTGCTTTCTGTTCTGACTGCAGAGTTTGAATCCAGTTGTTTTGTTGTGTTGGACCTGTTGGGATGTCTCTGTACATGGTTCTGAAGATGTCAGCCAAAGTGCTCGGTGGTCCACAATGAAGTGCAGCAGAACTAAGAGAGCTTACTAAAAAAGCGTAACCACACAAAGCATCAGTTTTTAGATTGGCACAGTTCTTCTGTAGCTTCCATAGCTTCCCCCATCTGTTTTGGAGCTTGTATGTTGTTTAATTGAAGGAAATAGAAGGGTGAGATACTTGTGAAATTGAGTAAGACACTTTTTTCTCAATTTTATGACAGTTATGCAATAGACTGCTACTAAATAACAGTGTTACTTTGTCTCCTTGTCCTCATTTTAGGTCATCTTTTCATGTTTGGATATAGTGCTTCACACAGAGGCTTTGATTTCCATCTTGAGTTTTCTCACGTTCAGTGTTCCACCAGGTGGTCTTCCCAGTACTGATAAAGCATCAGACCACAAGCCTCAAATAAAAGAGGCTCAAATAAAAGAACAAGAAAAAGGAAGTACTCTTAGACCAGGTAATACAGCATTACAAAGGCCATACTTCTGTTGCTTAACAACATATAGCCTCTAGTTTCAAAGGATGCCATTTCGGGTGACAGCAGTGCAGTTTATTTGGTGGAAAAGCAAGGTATGCACAACTGTATACGGGGAGTCTCTTTAAAAAAAAAAAAAAGCCAGGTATTTTTGCTGTTGATAATTTTACAAATTGTCCTTAATACAACTTTTTCCTAGGTAGTGGTCTGACATTATTATAAAAGTCAAATAAATGATATCTCAGTGAACAGTACCAAAGCCTTGCAAAAGCATCAGTATCACAATTTTATTGCTTTCCAATGTGAAGGATCTAAAGAGTGCTTTTGTTGCTGAAAATAAGCATTCTTGAGCCCTGGGGAAGCAAAGAGAAGTTCTGGACTCAAGGATGTTGTGCTTCTTTTAATAATTGGTATCTGTAACCTTGGGCTTCTTAAGAATGTTTTTTGAATGTCCTGTATGGTTGATTCTTGTGCTTGTAATGTTTGGGAAATTCAAGATTTTCTAATCCTAAATGTATTGGGATTGACTGTACAGTGGCTGGCTGTTACATTTTGCGTTCTGCAAGCACTTTCAATTTTGCTGCAGAAACTTTTTTCACCTAATAGTCCTAAATTGGACTTCCTACTCATACAGAGAAAGGAGAATTTCCCATGTGAGACAGTGTTTCAGATAATGAAACATACACTGTATTCAGCATATGGTTGCATGAAAATTAGATATTAACGAGGAGAGAAAAAAACATCATCTTGATTGCTGTTTGCTTGTGTTAAATGATGACTGTTCTTGTGCCAGAAGAATTCAGCATACGGTTGCATGAAAATTAGATGTTAACGAGGAGAAAAAAACATCATCTTGATTGCTGTTTGCTTGTGTTAAATGATGACTGTTCTTGTGCCAGAAGAAAACTGTCTACAATAAAAGACTTATTTCATGTGTTGACTAATAATTAGCAGTAACTTTTAGGGAATAACTGCAGGTTGCCTTTTGAATAATTCATACATGTACAAAACAAATAATCCAACATTTATTTTAAAAAATGGACTTTTAATGAAGTTCTTTTGTGTCTCTTGTTTCCTATCCAGTGTCTAGTAATGCAGCCCATGATGATATCTGCGAATTAAAGCTCGTTGCAAAGCTAAATGCGTTCAGTATTGCAGTATGTGATCAGACATGTAGAATTGCAGACATTAGAATACAAGGTAAGGGGTTTTTATTTAAGTATTAGATTAGTGAGTTGTAGCAAGAAGTATGTTGTTCCCCTCCATTCGTCCACTTCTGAAAGGCTCATGTGTGCACTGTAGTTATCTCTGTAACATATGTCTGAATACATTTTGATTGTATGATATGATTGCTGTTGAGTGTTTTAGTAGCCGAAATGCCTGTGAGGGAAGAAAATATTTAACTTGGAAAAAGAGGGCAATTAATTTCTAAGTGGAGTAAAATGAAAAGAAATGAAGGCACTATGTTATTTATAACAAAAGCTTCCATTTTTAAGTAGCTAGATCCTAGATAGTGTTGGGGATTTTTAGTCTAGCCTTAGAGTCAATTTATATTGGCAAATTTGTTACCTGTAGTAAGGTCATGACTTCTGTCTTGGGCTTAGCATTGTTACGTAATAGAATACTGGATTTTATGTTATTCTTTATATTCAGTGATAAATAATCCTTTTTTAAAAAAATGTTTACTTAACAACTTGTTGAAGTGGATTTATTATCTTCTTCCTTTTGTCTCAAATCAGGAATGGATGCATCTGTAGACATGAAAACTAAAGAGATTAAAGTCTTCTCCAGACTCGAGGACATTGTCATTACAGATGTTGATCCAAAAACAATCCATAAACAGGTGATGTGCTGTGCAGATAGCAGACAAACAAGAAGACCTAGTTCTTAAAGTTATTTAATGACAGCACTGCAGTTGGTTTGCTGTGTTGCATGATATTAAGTAGGATGTAATGTACCAAATATTAAGCGAAATTTCCCTGGTTAATTTCCTGTATCTCAGGGAAGCAAAAGGTGCTTCCATTCAATACATCTTTCTTTTAATCATGTTTGCATTGATGTCTTTAATTACGAGTAGCATGGTTAAATCTAAAATGGACTATAGATGACCAAGCAAGAAGAGACATACCATAGAGTAGCTGACTCAGTTTCCTTTTGTGCCTAGCGTATATGTGTCCAGGTATTGCTGAAAAGTTGCAGTTGATCTTCTTGTGGAAATCTTGTTTGATAAGCAATAATTCTATCACAGAAGTATTAACTGTTGTGTATTAACTATGTGGACTTAATGTTCTAGGCTGTCTCCATAATGGGAGATGAAGTGTTTAGATTTCACATGTCACTTTATCCAGATGCTACTGAAGGGGAAGCCTACACTGACATGTCAAGGGTGGATGGTAAAATGTCTCTGAAAGTGGGCTGCATCCAAATAATTTACCTACACAAATTCTTTATGTCTCTCTTGGTAAGACATTAGTTTCACTTCTTTTCTTGACATTAAAAGCTTTTTAATAAAATAAAATGTAATCAGTTCTTTGTGACCTGTACCTTGCGGTAAGCTGATGTACAAGCATATAGAAGTATTTTGCTGAAGAAGTGTCACTTAGGTTGTATTGCTTTATAGAAGAATGACAAGGAGAAGGATGACAAAACAAGAAATGAATTGTTGATAATAATATCTTAAAAATATCTTAAAAATTAAATAGGTAAGCAATGTCTTAGCTTGTGCATGACTTTAATCTTTTCCTCTTTTGAAACTTCCATGGTTGAAGTAGAAGTTTAATATTTCTGTCAGAGCTGTACTGTTTTTCTTAAATTTACATTTTGCTGCAGCTTGCCTTTTTTGCGAGGCTTATTTACTCTCATAGAACTCTTACTTTTTTTCACTACCTACCAATAGAACTTTCTAAACAATTTCCAAATGGCCCACGAAGCCCTGACTGCAGTCACTGTCCAGGCAGCAGAAATAGCTGCTTCCAGCATGAAAGACTTCGCTAAAAAGAGCTTCCGCCTCTTAATGGATGTCAACTTGAAAGCTCCAGTTATAATTGTTCCTGAATCTTCAACTTCATGTAATGCTTTGGTAGCTGATCTTGGCTTAATCAGAGTTCAGAATGAATTCAAGCTGGTGTCTTCAGATGAATCTTCTCTGCCTCCGGTCATTGATAACATGGATGTGCAGCTAACTCATTTGAAGTTATCAAGGTATACATGGAGTTTTCTTCTGAGTTGAAAAGCGTTTGTAAAGAAAACAGGTTCCATATGCAGCATTGTTCTAGTATTTAAAGATGATAGGCGATGAAAACATACTAAAACCAAACACTACCCACCCCCAACTAAGTTTAAGAGCGCTTTTAGATGAGGACACATGTCCACAATCTAAAACTTCTTGGAAAGAAAGGAATGATAGGACAGTAACTGAATTAATCTTAAGTGTATACCTGGGCATAAGTGCATGTAAGCACACATTATTAATTTAAAAATAAGTATACCCATGATTCTGATACAGTAGTGTGGTATTATTTGGCATTCTGCAACCACTAAATATTTTTCCTCTGCTGCTTCCACTGTCTTTTGTAGGTGCATTATGTCCAGAGATTCTCAACCAGATTCTGAAATTCTGCATCCTGTGAGTTTGACTTTACTGGTCCAGAGAAACTTAGCAGCAACGTGGTATCATAAAACCCCAACAATTGGTATCAAAGGAGACCTAAAACCAATGCAGGTAATATCATGGCAAGTCAGAGCTGCATCAAAAGTTCTCAGAATAATATTTAGCCTAGTTAAGGAGCTTGTAAACTTGTTGCAATTTGTATTCTTCACAGAATGCTAAGACTTCCAATGTGACTGTCCAGTTTATGGATTGGTTAGACTTTTGATATTGTATAATGAATAGTTTTGTTGTAGCTGCATACAAATGAAATAAAAACTAGTGCTGTTTTTCTGGGGGTCTGTGAGAGCTATGCTTTGACTCAACAGTCAGTAAAGTTGTTGAAGTTGTCTGTTGAGTTAGCATTTAAAATCTAGATCTAAGATTTAAAAATTGTTTAATCTGTAATATTCAGGTTATTTGAGTGTTTAGTAGATTTATTAGAAATTAAAAGGGCAGATGTGGATCTCTAACATAGAACAGTTCAAAATTATTTACTTTCTGGTTTCCTATATTAACCATATGAATTTAAGTGGGTAAAAACAGACTGGGGGGCGTTCTGGTTGTTCTTAAGCCCTGTTTCATTCCTGTATCTGTGGAATAAGATATTGAAGGAGTATAAGTAAAAAAATTCAATGTAGAAAAAAATATTCTAACACTTGTATTATGGGCTGACTGCATTTTGTCACTTATTACTGCTTATTTTTTCATGATTATGTTATAATTGATTCAGATTCATTAATTCATTCAAGGTTTACTGAATGTCATTTGCTTTAGTGTATACAATGTAAATCTTGACTTTAATGTTATCTGGTTATGTTTCTGGATTACTGAATGGTTAAGAAGTGCTTGTGATCATCAATTACTCATATTTTTAGCAGGTGAAGAGCCTCTACAAAACTAGAAAGCATTTGTCATGCGGAGTGTTATTTCTTATTGTAAATCCTAGTCATAACAAATGATTTTTTAGGAAAATTGAGCAAATTATATATGACTTTTGGCCAGGATCGTTTTGACTATAGAGCTTGTTCACGTTGGAAGCAGCAGGTTGTTTGTTCTCAATATTTGTGTGCTATTGATAAAGATAGGGTTCCGTGTTGGAAAGAAATGCTGTCACCAAAAATCAAGTTCTGGGTTTATCACTTTATAGATTGCACTCAGTGAAGATGATCTAACTGTTGTCATGAAAATTTTACTTGAAAACCTTGGAGGAGCTTCTTCCCAGCCAAGTACTGTGCAAGAGAACATTGAAGATACACAGATACTTAAAGGGAAAGTTGCAAATGAATCTGATTTCTCTGAGGAGGGTATGTTCAATTCAAAAGCTGAATATGTTTGGGCAGAGGGCTATTTGCATGTTCAAATGTCATATTTATCTGAAACACTCAAATGTGTGTAAATAAATTCTTATTGTTAATTGCTACATACGTATTGTATACATGAAAAGTTATAAATAAGAATGTATGCTCATACACGGAGTGTGAGCTGTTGGTGGTCAGAAGTTTTTGTAGCATGTTTTTTGTGTTTCATCTTTTATAGGATGGTTCTCTTCAGTCCATATCAATGACTCTTGCAAGTTGCAGGTGGCTTAAAAAAGAAAAAAGCCAGACCAACTACCCCAGAATGTTAATGAACAATTGTAGCAATCGAGGATATTATTAGTAGTGAAACAGTGTGTTAACATAAACAGTGTGTGTCTCTGGATGAAATATTGTTAGCACTTTGCCAAAAATCTTTCTTTGTCCAAAACTTAGCATTGTCTATGTCAAAAGATTACTGTTCAACCAGTGGTTGAATTGGTATACTATGAGAAGAAACTGGAAGGAAAAGTACTGCAAACTCCTTGAGCAGTGTTGGTACTTACTGTAGTTTTTCATTAAAACAAAGGAAGAACTTCAGGAAGTGTTCTTGCTGATCTTGGCTTAAGATGTAAATGACAGCATTTTTAAGGTCCTTTAAACCACTCTGTGCTAGGTAATTTTAGCATGCGTTGAGTAGAACGTAGTGATATTGAGTAAATAAATATGTGAATTGCTCTGAGTAGTTTTCTGCATTTAGAGCTTTTCCTCTTTTTGTGACTCTGATCTTAGTTTAAAACAAAACCCAAAAAAACCCCAAACCCAGAAAACTATCCCCAAGCCCAGTGTTCTAAACAAATGTAAAAATATTTTCTTTTCACTGACAGGTCATCTTGTTGCTTTTGGACAACAAGATATTTCTACAGTTCAGTCTTCTGCAGAATGTTATACAACGCTTACATTTGACTTCAATTTTGAGTCACTTTCAGTAACTCTCTACAATAGTGATATGAATCAGGTTTGTGACAAAGCTTTTATGACAGAGATGGAAGGGTGGGGACCTTGGGCTTCTCACAGGGACAGAACTCAGGATAGTAAAACAAAGAGTTTTGTTGGTTGTGTTGGCTTTATAATTCCTGCCTTATGAAGCTTATGCAATTTATCCTGGAACTTTGAGGTTTTATGGGCAGAGGATGTACTTAATTTGAAGGATATGTGTTTCTAAAAATCACACTAAAAAAAAAAACCCAAAACAAAACCCAAAACTAGCAAACCAACCAAAACCCCCCACCATTTGATTTGGTCATTCAAGCCTTGATTCCAGTTATCCAAAATAAAAGTGAAAATTTGAAAAGCAGAAATTGCTCACCTATGTGATGCTAGTTCTGTGTGTGGTGCCTAGATAGTTAGTAAGCAGATCCCAGGTGTACATGGCCCATACTTCCCTGTTACACATCCCTGAGTGGTAGCAAAAATGAACGTCCTTCCTATGTTGAAAACAGAAGAGAAGGATGTCCAGTGTTGCCTTGGGTTTATTATGTAATATACTTTGTCCAGATGAGAAGGTATTTGTTTCATATTTTGGTGTGTAGTGGACGTGTGGTAGCTTTACATTTAAAATGACTATAATGCAGGAATTTGTGGTGCTTTTTGTACGTGGGGTGTATAATTTTAAAAAGCTTTTGTGAAATGAGCATCATGGGAAGAAACAATGTAATGGGATTTTATTTTAAGGTCTTCTTCATATCCTTTCTGCTTATTGTTGAGGTCATGGTTGTAAATAATCCTTCAGTTCATGGATCAAAATGCACATGGTTAGCAGCAAGGGAAATGTGCTTATTACTTTATTCTGTGTTAACTAGTCCTACTATTTCTCATTATGTAGAAGTCTCTGCTTTCACTGCATAGTGACAAGTTACGCCTTGGTGAACTCCAACTGCATCTCATGGTGTCATCGGGGAAGATGTTTTCAGATGGCTCAATGGATATTAGTGTTAAACTCAAGGCATGTACCCTGGATGATGTCAGAGAAGGAATTCAGAATGTGACTGCGAGGTGAGTTTGAATGCACCAGAAATGAAAAAACTCCATGCAACTTGTGACCGTTTCCTTGTTTTATAGGTTGCTTCACATGGAATTGATAAAACTTAGTAGAGCTGTCAGTTGTTGCCTGTTGCACTGTGTGCTAAAGCAATCAATGTTATTTTAATAACATTAAGCAAGTTTGTTCTTCTATGTGTTGATTTCCCAGGTTATCCAAAACAAAAATAATACCTGGGAGGCTTGAGCATTACAGTAAACTGTGTAGAACAGCTGAGTAGAGATTGTTACATGACACACATGTAGTTCCAAAACTGTAGCAAACAAATTTTAAATTGAAATTGCTCTTCTGTTAGAGAAGTCTGTACCCACTTATTTCTGGAGGAAACACTGATTGCTTATGTTGTAATTCTTCTTTATAAATGGCATGGAGACAAAAAATGGCACTACTTGTGTATCCTCTTTTTTTCTAGATCTATGTGGTATGATGTTTGAAATATTTCTTAATAAACTTGTTTTCCAGAATGATAGACAAGAAAGATGGCACAAATGACAGGTCTATGATAGATATAAGCTACAAGCAGGATAAAAATGGAACTGAAGTCATTGCTGTCCTTGATAAGCTGTATATGTGTGCCAGTATGGAGTTTTTGTTGACAGTAGCAGATTTTTTCATTAACTCGATGCCAGCATCCTCAACTGAAAGATCTGCACAGTTCCAATCAAAGCATGTTGCTTCTGGGAAATCCAAGCCAGAAACAGGTCTGTAAAACTGATTTCCACTCCCACCCCTACTCCCTTCCTTTACAGGCTTCATACTGAAAATAAATAATCCAAAAGTTTACAAGATGCTGTTTTACTATCAGACTTAGGGAATGAGTTTATTCATCACAATTTGTAAATTGGCCACTGATACCATAGATTGTCATAAGCAGTAGTAGTTGTAAAACTGCTGTCTTAAGTGGTGGAGTTGTGGTCTCCAGCAGAGCTAAATATTGAAAACCACTAATGCTAAACGGGATTTCTACTCATGGAATATGGCAAAGGAAGCATCCTTAGGGTAAAAAGCACCGTGTAGATAGTAGTTAAGGAAGTAAAAAGAACAACTTACTCTTTTTACAGGAGTGGTGAAGAATGCCTTACCCTTATTTCTTCAAGCTGTATATTTTGAAACTGTAGGTTATTATTTCTTTCAGTTACGGAAAACTAAGCTTTTGTTTAACAGCTTTTCTCTTTTTTGTTGAAGACTTAAGGTAAAGCATGATGAAACAAGAGTGAGAAAGATCACTTCTGAGTTTTAACTGGTTTTGAGTGATTGCTCAGCTTCACTGAGTTGTGGTCAGACCTAATCTGTGGGTTTTCTTGTCTAGCTGGTTCCCAGCAGCCCTCCCTTCGTTTTGGGGAGCTTGGCAGAGTACTAGGCTTCTCCTCCTTTGCTGGAGATAGGCACAAGTCCTGTGATGAGGGAGGGATGGTACACGCTCCAGAAAAATGTCACTTGGGCTGCTCAGGACTACCCAAACGTGTTGCATGGCTGCAACCCATGTTGCTGGGGTCTCTTTGCTTTTCCTGTAGCGTATGGAGCCTCAGCTTGGCACCTGTTCCATTGCATAGGTGTGATATCCCGATATTTCCGGCAAGTGTTAGGTGTGAGTAACCCAAATAATGAGTCCTGTTGTGCTGGAGGGTCACATGCCACTATACTGTCTATCATTGGGAACCAAAGTGACTTGATCCATCACTAACTAGGTTAGAGTCTTGCTTTGAACTGTGATAAATATAATACGATTCTCTCATTCTGTTTGGAGACTGAGTGGATATTCAGACAACAAATTGTATATTGCTAACTTGGTTTCAGTTAGTAAATCTTCACTCTAAAGAAGTTAGTTGCTTTAGGTATTGAGCTGGAAGATAACTATTTCCAACTTGGTTTTGTAGAGCCAGTGCTTAGGTTGATTACAGTGTGCAGAGCTAATACTGTCTTTTTTACAATATTGAAACAAACAGTTTCTTCAAAACAAAACTTCTGACCAGTTTGCTGCTGATTTCTGGACACTGTGTGATATTCAGTTTCAGCAAAGTATTCCTGTAAAAACTGAGACATTGTTCAATTTGTACCTCTAAAATTATGTAGCAGTTTGTGTGCGTGGTTTAGGTATTATGTACATAATAATGGTTTCAAACCTCTTATATTAAAGGGTTTCCTTACTTACTTTCACAGAAGTATCTGTATGGCCAAATATGACAGTAAAAGCTGTGATCATGGATCCAGAAATTGTATTTGTTGCTAATTTGACCAATGCTGATGCCCCAGCCTTAAAAGTTTCCTTCCAATGTGACTTTTCTCTGACATCTGGAAAGCTTGCACGAAGGATGACCGCTCAAGTGAAGGGCTTCAAAGTATTGGCCTGTGCCTTTCTCAAAGAAAAGCAAGACAAGAATGTTACTATGGTAAGAAACCTTGTTTTTCATAATGAAAAAAGTAATGAGAACTGTTGGCAGGCGTGTCCTTTAGTTTTCATATCCGTAGCACTCAAAAAATTTAGTTTTCGCATCATTGGTTATTATGAAGAAAGGAGGGGACTGCGCATGCCATCACACAGAGCTCTGACTAAAACCAGCGCAGTGCAGTTGTAAATGAAAGTAAAAGTTTCTTAGTGGAGAAATTATGTGAGGGGTTTTGAAGACTTAAGAATACTTCTCTGCGACTTTGTTAACTGCCTGTTAGTTTACTGCCTGTTAGTTTACTTGTTGCAGAAGAGTCTGCTGATCAGCATGTCGTCTGGAACTCCATCTCCTCATTCCTGGCAGGGAGCACTGAGCCACAAAGGTGGCCTGTGTGGTTCATCTGCACATGGTCTTTTTCTTTATGCATTTAGTTTGCTTAAGATTTGGCATTTTTTTGACTATAGAATCAGTCTATCTGTGTGTTGGGTTTTTGTTTTGTCTGGTTTTTAAGCCTTATGTCAAAAGCTTTTATTTCACTAGCTTTTAACCTTCCAGTACAAAATTGCTGTTGTGCAAATTTGGATGCTGGAATGAAGCACAGTAACACTATGGAAAGAATGCTGTAACTGTGAACCATGCTGTTATTTTATGGCGTCGGCATCCCTTTGACCTGTGGGGATTAAAAAATATGAGACCATTTGAAAAGGTTATTTTCCAGGAGTTACCTTAATAATCAATTTATATTTTTCACTCAGGTATTACGGCCGTGTTCTTTGGTCATGGAAAATATGATGCATGCCTCAGGGTTACAAACTGTGGTAATAACAATAGAAGAACTTATTATAAAGGTAAGATTATTAAAACTGTCTTTGGAAGAACAGGTGTGTTTCTCAAGCTGTAGCTTGGGGGTTTTATTTATGTATGGTTATTTAAAATCTTCATTTTCCCTGTTAGTTTAATTCCAGAAATGGGCATTTAACCTTTTTAGAGCTGCTCTGTGTTGGAAAAAATCATTACATGTTCCTTGTTTTGTCAATCTCTTGGCAAAAAAAGGACTAATTTAAATACTTCAGATACTAAGATTTGCCTTACCAGTGTTTTCCAAATTTATGAAACAACCCTTCCCCCTGCCGCCACCACCACTATTTTTCTCTTCAGAGATACATATAAGCAGGAGCACACACACAATACATGTAAATTTAAGGCTGTTAACGTGATTTCGAGAATGATACACAATGTGAAATACCTTGTTCTTAATAGGTAAATTAATAGTTGTATCTATAGTGGGTGTCTATAGTAAAGGTCTTTCTGAATGTAATATGCAAATTCTCCTATAAAGTCGCAAATTTGCTTCTTGAGCCTGTGGCATTGTGAGGGAGGAGTTGGGAAATTTTATAGGAGAGGAAAGTAAGAGGAGGTCCATGAATGGATTCTGTTTCTTTATCTTGGAATTTAAGTTGCATCTCTTAGAAGAGCCTTTAATGATGTGTACCTGTATGAAAACCCAAGAGTTATTTGCCATTTCCATTTATTGTGTATTTTGTATGTTAATCAGTTTTAAGATGTTTTGAGCTATAAAAGATCTTTTTTCTTCCTTCAAGATCTCACCAATAATTCTGAATACTGTGATGACTATTATGGCTGCCATAAAACCCAAAACAACAGAGGAGGATTCTAGAGGAGCAACTGAAGTTTCTGAGAATTTGTGGCAAGTGAAGCCTATAGATCAGTGCAGTGCTTGGTTTCTTGGTGTTGATGTGGCCACAGAAGCAACAGAAACTTTTAAGGACCATGAACATATTCTGAAACAAGAGAAATTTGACGTTTTAGTGAAATCGGTTCAGATCACCTTGGAATGTGGTCTGGGCCATCGTACCGTCCCTTTATTGTTAGTAGAATCTGTGTTTTCCGGTGTCCTTAAAAACTGGTCCTCACTGATGGAGGTCACTGCTGATATGTCACTGGAGGTACGTAGAATCAAATTGTTAGCAGCTTAAAACACTTCTATGTGTTTCATAATGTTCAAGTAACTTTTTAGTACACTTTCTATATGCTAAATTAATAATAAGTTGAAATTGTAATCCTTTTAGGAGTTCTTCAGTAGTCAGGCAAGTATGACCAAGCATAATCTGTTTTTTACAGAAAATCTGCAATCAGTAGTAGATTTTAATGGCAGTTGCTACTGTGGAATAATCTAGTCCTTTCTGTTTCTCTATTATTTTTGTACATTCACTTTTTGCTGTATGAACAATGTGCTTGGCTTAGTTGAATATTCACATTTAACTCTTATTGCCCACCTTTTTTTGTTTCTCTAGCATTGTGTTTATTGGTAAGATAAAAGTTACTCTCTTTCCTCAAAATCTTCTCTGCATCTTGGATTGTATTTGTTTTGCCAGCTATTGCAAGTCTTTACCCCAAGATATGGTAAATTCCAAGATTGTATAAGTCTCTTAAGAAAGCAGCATGCTAAAATTTCATACAAGCAGATGTGCAGCTGCTCTGTGCAGTAGGTTAACTACATCTTAGTTATATTTTGTCAGGTTACCAAGTGTGCCTCCTACTCCGTTCTGTACTGGACATGCAAGTCGCCTTCTTTCATTGCTAGATGTGCATATCGTAATAGAGTATGGAAAATGCATGACTAATCATATACACCTGGGGGAAGGCATAGTGGGCCCAGAAGGGGGGAGGGATGAAGAAGATAGCTGAAAGGGAGCATCCAGAACTGTTTGGTCCAAAAGTTCTGTTCAGATCTGCAGGAGCTGAACAGAAGTAAAAACTTGGTGTAGGCTATGAGCTAGATGAAGTGTTCCAGTGGACCAGATTCAGACTAAAGTTTGCTCAGACTAATTCTTATTTCAGAGTGCATTGAATTACTTGCTGTCTTAAGGTTTCTGATCTCAAAGTAATTCTCTCAAGCAGTACAGGACAAGACAGACTGCATTATATTAAGTGAATGTGTTAAAAAGGTACGGAGTTACCAGGCTGTCTGGTTGCTCTAAAAGCAAGCCAGGTAGTGAAAAATAATGTCACTTAGAAAAATGTGTGATATATTACACTTCTGTGTATTAATTTTTAAAGCAGTTAAAAACTAGTGCTAGACCTCCAAAATGTGAAATGAAGATTTATTGTTTTCTTATCAATGTTTGTTGTACTAAATGCTTTTGGAAGGAACTCTGTCCTTTATTTTTGGATGCTTTATTTAATTTTGATTCTTTCTTTAGATTCATTATTACAATGAAACCTATGCAGTGTGGGAGCCACTTATTGAACGAATTGAAGGAGGAAAGGAGCAATGGAGTTTACAGCTGGAAGTACGTCAACATACTTGAAAATATGTGAAATAGTTTGAATAGACAGCTATTTCTTAGAAATTTTATATGATAGAATATTGACCTTTCAAATGCTGTTGCTTTGAGGGAGCTGTGCAGTTTCATAGACCTCTTAAAGTTTTTCTGACTAGTGTTAATTGTCCAGTGCATGGGCAAAATCTAGCGTGTAACCACACGTACAGAGAAGAAAGAAAATAACTTGCTTGCCTTCAGTGTTGGTATAAAATGTCCGTATTTGTGTAAGGTGTCTGAGATTTAAAAGGTAAATTAGAAATGTCAAGTGTAGATCAAGATTTTTCCTGTTTTAACATAGGAGAAAGTAATCTATGTGTTTGTAATTGCCTAATGAAATTTCTCTTTCAGATGAAGACTAACCCTGTCCAAGAGAGAAGTTTGATGCCTGGAGATGATTTCATTGTTCTTCCTGAGCCACAAACTGCAGTTAACATCTATTCGAAGGATACAATGAATATAACAATATCCAAATCTTGTCTTGCTGTCTTCAGTAATTTAGCCAAGGTAGTCCTAACAGGCAGAAGGTGCCAAATTATGTGGTTCTGTAGGAAGTTGAGATTTTTTTTTTTTAAGGAACCTTCTGTGCTGCCAGTCTCAAGCCAGTGACTGTTTTGCAGCCCTGATGAACGTTATCTAGCAAGGGATAGAGGAGTTTTACTCTGATTAGTCCTTAATGAAAAGGTGGTGCTAGCTTTTGAAAGAAGCAATTTCTGGTTTAGAAGAACAAATGTGCTTATGTAGGACTTAAGGAACAGTTCTACAGGCAGGCTGAATGAAAAGAAAATCCTCCAATAAACACAACTGTTTCCAACAGTCCTTTTTCTGAAGTAGTAATAGAGAAATTGACTTCCTTTTCATCTTTTCTCCTCAATAGAATACTGAGAAATATGCATTTTAGGATTGGCCTTCAAACTGTAGAAGTAGAGTGTCCAGTGTGTTAAAAATATTAATGTCCTAGGCTTTTTTCACCCCTTTTTTTGTGGGGGAAAAAATTTTTGGTTACTATTTTTACACAATGTGACTTATGTCTTCTCATTTTTTAATTCTGAATGAGCCACAGTTCTCTTTGTACTTGCTTATACTGTAAGTCTGTATTGGCAGTCAGTTACCATGGCTTTTGTGTAATCAAACAAATGTTTGTAAGCATACGTTGTGGCTGAATATGAAGTATGTACATGGTGAATGTACTTGGGACTTCTGTGCCCAGATCTTATTTTTCTCTTGACAACCCAACTGCAATAAATTCCCTATGAAGAGCATGTATGCTTAATGTAGCATTAACATTTGCTGCAAATCACAGAATAATAGTGAAATTTTCTGGAAGTAACTTTTACTTCCTTGAAATACTACTATACAATATGTATTACTATGTATTTTTTTTGTTTGTTTAAAACAGTAGTTGCTGGGAACTGTCTTTTAAAGCCTTTATGTTTTGTGGCTGTTTATGTATGATGTGTTATATATATTGTTGATTACAGGCATTTTCAGAAGGGACTGCATCCACGTTTGACTATTCTTTTAAAGAGACAGCACCTTTCATAGTGAAAAATGCCCTAGGTGTTCCTCTCAAAGTGCTCCCTAGCTCCAGTTTTTGGATAGTTCGTTCAGTTGAAAAAGAAAATGTGAACGATGTGGGAATTGGTCAGAACATGGAACTGGAATACTCTGCTTGTGAAGCACCCCAACGGGGAAAGTTGTCTGCATTGCACCGACAAGAAAGCTCCATCTTCTCTTTAAATTTAGGTATTATGCTAGGGAACACTGTATGTTACGATGTGTTGAGAATGGGAAGATGGGGGAGTCAGCATAGTTAAACTAAATGAGACCAAAATTCAGGTGAAGTACAGGGTGTTGAAACTGCTTTTGAATACTGATAGCAATTAAAAAAAAATAAATCAGCAGCTGGACTTGTTAAAAAGATGTAGAATTCCTTCTCTCCAGTTTTTCAGAGAGTGAAAAGTACAATATTTTTTCTCCCCCTTTGGACGAAATGGAAGATATTCTATGTGAGTCATTGATAGACCATCTTAAAGACTACTGGGACATAGGCCTGTGGGTTCCAACCCCTGTTAAACTGGATCTTCATTTCTCGTATCCCTGCTACCATTTAGCTTTTTGTAGCTACCCAGTTACTTGAAAGCAGTTATAAATCTTCAATATTTTTAGCTTTGCCAGAAAATACTCCTAGGAGAGTAGGGTATAATAACTCCTAATACATAATCTTTTGGTTTCTTTCCTTTCCATCCCATCCCGCATGAAGGTACCTGGCCATGATACAAAGATCATGTTCTGTGTTGCATTTTAACTCACCCAACAAATATCTTTGTTTACTGTTTGATGTATTTATCATGCTATGTATAAGTCATAATCTAAAGTTATGGTCTTCAGGAGTATTCAGACCTTAAAGCTTTCCTTCAGTGGTGCTCAAATACCATTTCAAGGTGTTTGTGCCAGAGTGTGCTTTGATCCTTGTTGCTGAGTTTAGAGAAGCTAAACTATTCAAAAAGAAAATGGTAATGTGATTTGTTTTGCCTAATTAAGATTTTTGTATATTTTTATGGAGTAGAACTTCAAGGATATAAAGAAGCAGTAAATGTTCCCGTAGCCAAACCAGGTCGACGACTGTACAACATGAGAAACCTTGGTGGTCATTCAGACTCGATCATTGTACAAATAGATGCTACAGAAGGAAATAAGGTTATTACTGTCCGATCTCCTCTGCAGGTAAGAAAACGAACCAAACAAACCAAAAGCCTGAAAGCAGTGCTGCTCTTCTCTGAGTGACTTTGCTTTTTTTCCTTAATGCATTTGTTTGAGACCGTTCCTGTCCGAAGAGTTACTTAGAGGCAAAGTATTAAGTGTTTTATTTGTTACATGAATTTTTATCTGTATTCTGTATGTGTGTGTGTTGTCCTGATAAAAAATTTGGTTTTTACTTTTAACTTTTGGCTTTCTAGTATCCTCAATATTGAGGTTGGAATATGTGCTTTTTATGTAACTTGGCATTTTAAGCATGTTTTTAGTTTATGGAACTTAAAAGTAGCATAGTTTTCTCATATGCTTGCACATTGTTCTCCTTCACAATTGTATTTTTTACTAAGATACATAGAAGTCTGTTTTCCAGAGGAGTTTGTTTAAATCTACTAATGTTGTTTCTCCTTGTTGCTATTCGTACTTTTCCTTTAGAAATTTGTACCACAGAAGTGTAATGAAAATTATCCATTTTGATCCTAGATCAAGAACCATTTCTCAATCCCATTTGTAATCTATAAGCTGGCTAGAGGCTCCAAGCTGCTGGAGCCAATTGGCATATCCAAGCCAGAAGAGGAATTTCATGTTCCTTTACATTCATACAGGTACACCTTTTTTTCTTCTGTAGGGCTAATCTGTGTGAGGCTGATGCACAAATACAGCATTAGCATGGAAGCTTGAATTTGAACTTGGAACTCTTCCTGACTGGACTAAAAACCCAAAATACTACCTTTATTAGGTAATCAGTGTGCTGCAAAAGCCCTTCAGAATGTTAGCAATTACTTAAAACGGGTGAAGGTAACTGTCAACACAAAGCTATTGTGTACCATTATCTGTCTTCTTCCCATAGGTGTCATCTATATGTTCGACCAACAGGAATGTTCGAGGGTCAGTTTAAAGAGTCCACGACTTACATTGCCTGGAGGGAAGAGCTACATAGGAGCAATGAAGTCAAGTGCTTGTTACAGTGCCCAGCCACTGAGACAAATTTCTTGCCTCTAATCATCAGCTCAACAGCTGTACCCGATGAACTGAATTTTATTTCAGCTTATGGAGAGGAGTGGGATCCTGCCTACATTATCCACCTTTACCCTACGCTGACTGTGAGGAATCTTTTACCATACTCCTTGAGATATTTACTTGAGGTAAGTTACTTTATGGTTGTATTTGTAAATCCTCTAGGGGATTTTAAGTAAGACTATATTTACTCAGAAGTGGAGGTGAATGCAGTGTGGAAGATACGGAATGTTGATTTTTTTGTATTGTCTGTTTTAAGTAAGGGAGTCAGCTGATGGATTGATTCAGGGGGTTTTGGGGATTAATTGTTTTTAATTTAGGTGTACCAGGCCAGTTCTGCCTTGCTCGTTAAGTATGAATCCTGTCCTGGACCAGTCTTTCTCTTTTACATTCTTCTGAGATCCTGTTTGTGTTTTGCAAGATACTTTCTGTTTTATAGGGAGAGGTGTAAATTCTGGAGCTTCTTTTCTATGTAGAAAACACAACTCTTCTCTATTCTGACACTGTTCTTTTACTGAGGACTATTGTGAGAATAGTCCTTGCAGAAATTGGAAGATTTCTTTGTGGGGTGCTACACAGACTTTTTTTCCCTCTTCTTTCAGTATTTTCAGTATCTCGTATTTCTTCGTGAAAGCTGAGTGATTTTAGTAAATGGAAAAGCTGTGAGAACACAGAATTATCATCCGGCTTGTTCTGTTTTGTCCTACTTGCGTAACTGGCTGTGGCATTCGTTTAGACCTTTCTTTCACTTCTGTCCAACATCCTAACGGCACTATTTGCAGTTTTCCTTACCTTCTCTGTATGTCAGTGCTCAGAGTCACAGAGTGTAGAACAGAGTGCCATTGCCTTGACTGAGGAGCTAGAAATTAGTAATTCAAATCTATTTCTGAAATCACTGTACTGATGGGTGTGTGTTTGTTGTCTTCACATCCCTTCACTAATCAAGCCTGGCCACTGTTCAATACAGTGAGATACAGTTTCTCAGTAAAAACTAGGAAAGCTGCTGTTGTGGGATGCTACTGCCTGAGGAAAGATGTGCTACCAGACAGCGTGGCACAGCTGCTGGCTTACTGCCAGTGTGAAAAGTCCTGGTTGTACACCTGCAGCACAGTCCGATTCAGTGTTGCTCTCAGTATTGTAAGTATGTGAATAAGAACTCATTCCAAAAATCCATTGGAGGTCATGGAGGAGGGAGGGAAGGAACAGAGACGGGACACATTGGAACTAGTTTGCCTTCCTGAAAGACAGAATGAAGCAGTCTTTGCTGTCCTGCAAGAGAAGTGCAGTTGATCTCAAGTTATTCGTAGGATGGGCTCAAATGAATGTGATTGGAGATTGGGACATGTACTGAGATATCTCAAACACGTGCGTCCTTCAAGAGAGGAATAAAATGCTGTTTTTTGAATACCTAAATTTTATGGATTAAAAACTTAATTTGTCCCTTTAAATTTTGCTCCAGGGAACAGCAGAAGCCCGTGAATTGACAGAAGGGAGTGCTGCAGATGTTTTTCATTCAAGAATCAATGGAGAAATAATGGAGCTTGTTTTGATAAAATATCAAGGAAAAGACTGGAATGGACATGTTAAAATTTCTGATGGGATGCCTGAATTTTTTTCTGTGTGTTTTACATCCCATTCTGCGACAGCAATGACAGTGGATATTTACATACATACTAGGCGAATTGGAAGCCGTGTGATCTTGTCTGTGTTTAGTCCCTATTGGTTAATCAACAAGACTTCCCGTATTCTCCAGTATCGAGCTGAAGACACTCATGTGAAGCATCCAGCAGACTACAGAGATATTGTGTTGTTCTCCTTTAAAAAGAAAAATATTTTTAGTAAAAATAAGGTATGCTTATTTTAGGCAGTGGGAAGGGGGAAAAGCCACACACACATTTTGTTGTAAGGATTTTTTCTTTTCGGTATTTAAATCTATAGGCTCTCATTTGTCTGCTGCTTTCTTCTTGTTAACTATACTTTTTGGACTAGGTACAAGGGAAGGTAGGTAGTCAAAAAGTCTGTTGCAGCTTTTTCCAGGTCTTGCACTGCATCCCATTGTCTAACTTCCATCCTGGCCAGAAGCTGGCTGATGGTATAGAGTGGTTAGGTCCTGAAAACACAGTGGGTACCCTACCAGAAGACTTTCCATGGGGAGAGGAATTTAATGTAGATGTATGAATTAAGAGTGTAGACTTTCTTCATAGTCAAAAGGAAGGCTGCTCTCAATCTTCCTGTGGAAGCATTTTCCAGTGAATAAAAAGGAATCACAGTCTTGTGTTCTACTCAGCTAGATACTTTGTCATTTCAAATGCACAATGTAGATATTCTGACCTTTGTTAAACATGTTTCTTTTGTTTTGATGTGATATTTGCATGGTCATAGAGGATTTTTTATGAAGTGGCCCTTCTTTCCTTTTGAATATCTTTTTTCACCCAACAATAGTTTAAGAAATGGTTCAAGAGACAGTTGAGACAAGGTCTTTTGAGTATTTCCTTACCCTTCCAGTTTGTAAAGCACCACCAAATGGTAGCTTTTTTCCCATCTATGTGTGTGCTTTCATTATCGTAAGTCAATGAGTACTTGTCTATTTTGCCACCTTTTACAGTAATGTCCTTCCCAGAACTCTGATAAATCAGAGTATGAATAGGGATAGTACATGCTTAAGCTTATTTTAACTTACAGAAGGTTTTAAAAGCATTTGCGTCATCTTTATACTGCTATATGTGATATAATTCTGCTCCACAATGCATGAAATAGAAAGTTTAAATGAATTTATTGAAGTACTTTTCATGTTGTTCTTTTTTGTGTGTAGATCCAGTTATGTATTTCAACTAGCACTTGGTCCAGTAGCTTTTCCCTTGATACTGTAGGAAGCTATGGATGTGTCAGATGTCCAGCTAATAACATGGACTTTCTGGTAAGATAGGTTTCTGTGATTTGTGGAGCTCTCTTGGGGTTCTTTTGGCTTGACTTTTGTCCTTAAGGTCTTTGTTTTGCTGCGTAAACTGCTTTTGAATCATGGAAATAGTTAACTTATAGGGTAATAATTTTTATGCCCCAGCTATTCAGGTCTGCACCTGGTGACAAGTAGTTTCACCAACAGAAGTTTCAGTGTAATTAATTAATACGTGATTTGTATAGTGAATGTGTAGTACTATGCTGTTCGAAAATACAATGGTGAACTCACATAGTGAAGATGAGTTAAACATTCAAAATTTATATTTGTTTGCAAATGTTTAGATCTTGACTCAGCAGCCTTGTCTAAGACTATATTTCCACTACTAAACAGAATAGAGAATACATTTTATTAAAATATGTAGGTGTGTGGGGGCTGTGTTTTCATATACTCTTTAACTGATCTCTGATGATACGATCATTTTAGGTTGTCTTGATTTGCTGTAGAGGGATTCCTGTTGGATTTTCCCT
>NW_010135357.1:60073-69628 GCF_000699245.1 Pterocles gutturalis
GTCTCTTTACCATTGTGTTAATTGTGTTACATAGTTTCCTGATTTTACGGCATGCGGATTGGTTATTTTATTAGAGGTGTTCAGAATGGAGTGTTGTGTGCTAGCCTTTGTAACTACAGTACTGTTGGCTTTTCTTTTTTTTCCATCCTGACTTTTCTCTTAAGCATGTTTTTGATTGTTTGCTCAAGTTGTCCTTGTTCAACAGGTTGGAGTTAGCATCAAAATGAGCAGTTTTAACCTGACCAGGATAGTTACCTTCATTCCATTTTACACGATAGCAAACAAATCTTCTCTGGAACTAGAAGTTGGAGAAATTGGTCCTAATGGCTCTTTTCCAACCAATAAATGGAATTATATCTCGACTTCTGAGGTAATGTTTCTCATTTTCTTCCTTTGCCTGTTGTTGTAGACAAACACCTGGTCTCTAGCTGTCACTTAAGGAAAAAAACTGTTCTCTTTTAGAAGCTCTGTCACTTCTGATGACATGATGTGGATACTTCACATCTCAGGGCAACTCTTACAGCACAAGTTGCATATGTTGGTAAATTAAGTCCTTTCGTTTAGACAATTTACTAAATGTAGATGAGATGTTCATCAGTACATACGGTGGCAAAAACTAAGGCTTTTGAAATGGTTTTAGTCACACCAGACTGCTTGTTTTACTGCTGGCTTACTGTATTGAACACACGTGAGCTGTTAAAGTCACACAAATTTCTTGTTTTGCAGTGTCTTCCATTTTGGCCTGAAAACTCATCTGGTGAACTTTGCGTAAGAGTAGTTGGCTATGAAAGCTCATCCAAACCATTCTTGTTTAAATCCCAGGATAATGGTACTCTGCTGAGGCTGGAAGAATTGGTGAGACTGACTTTGTGTGGTCTGTTCTTAATACTCCATGTTAGCGTTATGGTGTTGAACTTAGGAAAGCTTGAGTTCCCAGATCATCAAGATTGAAACCTTGTGCCTTAAGGTTTTGGTGTGCTGCACTTCAGTTCTCTTGCATGAAAAAGGCTGTGAATCAAGTTTGCAATGTTGTTAATGTTGTCGTAGCTGTGTGAAGTGGTCAAGTTGGTTTAGTTTTGACAAGCTTATAGGAAGCTGAACAGCTCTGTTGCTGTTAAGTTAACAATAGAATACTGCAACTCTAACATCTGTTCTTTTGCAGAGGCTATTTCTTAGGTGCCTTCAGTTTGTTTAAATAGTTATCCAAAATTAGAGTGTATGTTTTGTTTTCCTGATATGCTAATACATGTTGGAGACACACAGTTCATGGCTAAAATAATTTATGATTCAATTAGTAAAATCTTAATTCAGAACTTACCCTAGCCTAGCTTTAGGGAATGTGTGTATAAATGTAGCATGTTCAGACAGGAACTGGGAGATAATGCTTATCATAATTAGCTGAAATACAAGTGACTGTGAGGAAAACCTAGGTCTCCAAGTTTGCTGAAGCAGTTTGAAAAAAATAGTTTTTGGAACATGATGTCATCAGTGATCTGGTGTTCTCTTGATGTACTGAATTAGAAAAGTTTTTTTTCTTGACTGTTTTAAGAAGTAGGTGGCTCAGCTTTGCAAGAGAATTCTTTCTAGTCTTGTATGTAGTGAGGTTTTACTACTACTGGGTGGAGTGCTAAACATAAATTCTTACATCCCTCTCAGGTGAGCTAGAGAATCTGTAAGATCATCTTTTTCAAAGGTAGATGTGTCCCCTCCCACTGCACCTCCAGACCTTATAATAGAGCAAAAAAGTCAATTTATCTTGCTAGACAAGCATTTGAGAAAGCTATCTGAAGAGACTATCCAAAAGGGAAAGCAGGGGTTACTCCCTTTGTATAAGCAAATGAGAAAAATTGTGCTGCACATATCTCAGAAGTATCTTGCAAATATATTGGAAGAAAGCAGGATCTTGAAACCCATCAGAAGAAAGACTTACGATGATTTGCTTAGAGGTTTAATCAACCCAACTTCTCTGCTCAGTGACCAGTTTGTTAATATGCTATTGCTATATTTATCATACCTTTAAAAACTTTGGTGTGTTTGTCCAGAGTAGCCTTTCAGATTTTCAGGAGCATGCAGGAAACTGCAGTTTTTAAATATAACTTTTAAGTTTTGTAACAGAAGGTGAAGGGAATGCTTGCCTATACTTTTTACTGAACTTAGCCAAATAATTCTTAAAAATGTTATAATTTGAATATAGCTTTTCAATTAAGTTAAATCAACAGTTTGTGGATTCTACTGGTATCTTTCTTAAGCCAGTGACCAATGTGTTTGAGCTTACTGTTACTAGATAATGTAGAGTACATTTCCTTTTTTCATTTGTAAGAGGCCAGTGAAAGACTGATCTAAAAATAACAATTTAGTCTGTTTTAATTTGAGTTTATGCACAGAACTAATATTTAACTTCCTGTCTTAACTTTTTCTCCAGAATGGGGGCTTACTGGTAGATGTGAGTGTTTCTGAGCATTCTACAATCATAAGCTTCTCAGATTATTATGAGGGAGCTGCTCCAGCTCTTATTGTTAACCACACTTCATGGGACACTCTCAGATACAAACAGAGGTATGTGAAAGAAACAATTCACCATTGTTGGTTTAACCAGTGAGTATCCTTTGTGAAGAAAGTAGTTCTCTTTTATCATTATGGTACTGTGAAAGAGAGAAAAAACCCCATTTCTTTATCATATTCTTTTAATGAAGTATTTTGTCTACTCTTAAGCAGTCTTCATAGTTTGAGAAAGTGGAGAGAATAAAGTGGGAATATAGATCTTAGTTCCCCAAGAGCCTAGCTACAGCTGGACTTGTTTGGAGCAGATAGCCTAGGCTTAGGAGGCTGGAGTATCTAGTGCTGCAATCTGCTCTCACCTGTGATCAATCAGTGATCTTAACCAGTGAACGCTGTAATTTTGCTCCGTCTCTTTTAACCTGCAGTGGATTACAAGAGGTAATGGAGTTGAAACCGAAGGAAGCATGCCTGTTTGCCTGGACAGATCCAACTAAAACAAGAAAATTGACATGGGGCTACTCACAAAATTTTGGAGAACATGACCTACTTAAGGTAAATTTCAGAAGGAGAGAAGTAAATGCTGAACCAATCTAGGACTATAACAAGATTAAAATTATCTGTGAGAAAGCTTCTTCAATAACTTTGCAGCTGTCTTGTCCTGTAAGAGACTTTTGACCCTACTCTCAAGTAGCAAGCTTTTAGATGTTTAGATTAACATAACTCGAGAATTCAGCACAAACTCCAATCTGCATTTTCTCTATGGTTTTCTTGGATATGAAAGAAGGGCCAAGTGTATGAGCTGTGGATATATCTAAATAGTACAGAGGATGAATAATTCGCCAATTTTCTAACAGTGCTGCATTTGGCTTAAGTTTCTTCCTAAAGATGGAGAAAACCCTTGACTGTTGTGACTCTTGCTTCTTGTGGAAAATGCTTGCATGGAGCAGAAAATTCTGAGTTGCTCACTAAGAGCTATTTTGATGTTTGTAACTCATGCAATATTAAGGTAGAAAAATGTGTGAAGTGGGGGCAAAATAACAATGATTAAGATGCAAAATGAGTGGGCGAAAGAGGGAAACTATAAGTTGAAGCAGCGTTAAGTATAGGGTAAGACTGGGGAAGTACATTGTTAAAGAATGGGGAAGCAAGCACTGATGGAAGAAGATTTTGCTCACTTAACTCAAACTGAGGCTAAAGAAAGTCCTTTGTGTCTGTCTCTAAATAGCAGCCCCCTTGCGCATTTTACTAAACTCTTGCGTTCTTCAGAGGTGAGTTGATTTTCCTGTTGACTAGCCACAGAGTTAAGATGAGAAAACTGAAAATATTAGTAGGTAAACGTAGGGACAGGAAAGCAAGTTTGTTTCAGTTATACTGGAAATCGATGTAGTTTTTCACAGCTGAATTCTGACAGTTAACCAATTACAGTGTGCTTTACTGTATAAGCACTTTCTTAGGCCAAATTTTTTTACATTTAAAAATGTTTTTGGTTTGAAACCAACTTCCTTAGTATCTAATTGTGGTTACATTTGTGATTATTTCGGGCTTTTGAGAAAAGGGCTTTAACTATGTCAGTTTTGTCTCACAAATAAACAAATAAGGAATATCTGCACTTGAAGAGCAGAGATCTTAATCATTGTCTGATTTTACTGTTCTGTGATATATGATTTAATGCCTTCTTCCTGCCTCACCTATTATTCTAAGTCTTGTGCTGTAAAGGCCTTTGTTTCCTAGTAATTTCCAATAATACTCTCATTCACAAATGTTACTGGAATGCCAACTTCTTTCCAGTGTTGGGATTCAAGATGCCACCAAATCAGTATGATGCACTAAACTGAACAAACAGGAAAAATACTGAGTTCTGGTTTATGTGTGTGCCAATAAATTTGCTTTGCTTATAAACATACAGCAACAATGTGGATTTACTCCTGTAATATACTTATTATAAACATTTTTTTTACCCCAATACAGGATCAATGTGGCCAATTCCCTTACAATGCCAATACTCAAATACACTGGGTGTCTTTCCTGGATGGACACCAACGAGTGCTACTTTTCACAGATGATGTTGCATTGGTTTCTAAAGCCCGTCAAGCAGAGGAGCTGGAGCAACCTGATCAAGAAATCAACTTATCAATCCATGGTCTTGGACTTTCTCTTGTTAACAATGAAAATAAAAAAGAAGTCTCTTACATAGGAATTACTAGGTACTGTACATGGAAACCTAATTATTCCTTTGAATGATCAAAATTTGACAGCATATTATAATTTTAGCAATACAGTTGAAGTTCAAGGGGACATCTTTAAAATTAAATTAGTATAAGTGAAACCTTTTCAAGTAAAATTAAGTTCTGCCTTTATTGCTGTTGTACACTTGCAATAAATAGGATTTAACTGCCTCCTTTCTTGCCTTCTATTAAAAAAAGAAGTAAACAATAGTGTTTTTGATCCTGACGAGTTAGGATAATATCTTTTTACGTGGTTTACATGCATAAGAAATGTTTAAGTAGTTTAAAATTGTTAATATTATTTGTCTTGCAGTTCTGGTGTTGTTTGGGAACAGAAACGAAAGCAAAAGTGGAAACCATTTAATCAAAAGCAGATAAACCTGTTGGAACAAGCCTATCAAAAGTATCTTAGTAAGAGTGCTTTCCAAGCTCCAGGTTGGCATAAACTAGACAGCGATACTGAGGTATGTTTTGAGGTTTCAGTGTTTAAATGCAGAACGTGTGCAACAGTGAAAACAGACTTCTGTTTTGCTACGTAAGGATATATGCTGTGTTAAAGGAAATACAAACAGAAAGCAAGCTTTTTTTGGAATAGTTTCACATTTTGTACAATAGAAGATTTTTGTATTGAGGTAATACTGAGGCAGTATTGAAGTATTTTTGAGACTTGGATTATAAAGTAAGAATTTCAAAGAATTTTACTTTTGTGTGGTAAAAAGATTGCTTAATAACTCCATGTTGCTTCTGAACCTGTGTTCTCATTGAAGTAACTTAAATTCTTTGCAGAAATCTTGATTTTTAGCTTAGTAAGCTGCAGTTCCCATGACTTGATATGTTAAATGACCCTACAGTGTTCAAAGACTCTTGAAATTAATTCACTTACTTGAGCTTTTTCAGACATTAATTGTACATACCTCTATTCCACACACAAATGTAATGAGTTGAAATGGCTAAGTAGAATACAGGCACTTCGTAGTACCATAGCAGGCTTGTTTTCCATATCATCCTTTCATTTGACAGACATACCTGCCCTCAGCTATATGAATACTTAGGCTTTGTACATTCCAGTAGTGCATTTAAAGTATGTAATATCAAAAACTTGTATCTGTAAATCAGTACGTTTAACTCGGAATAAAGGAGAGCTTTTTCCTTTTGCTTCTCATAACTTGAATGTTTCAAGATCAGGGTAAAAGCGTCAGCTGCATGAAATATCTTTAATGTAATATATAACCCTTGAAGAAATAGTTACTGAGATGACACAGAGGTTCTCGCTTGGGACAACTAAAGTTGCAATGTAACGTGCTTGTCAGACTAACTTGTGGTTTTTGTTCCTTTCTATGAGGATAATTGGATTGAGTAAATCAGTAGACATGTTATCATGAAATATTGAAAAACGCAGGTTTTATTTGCTAGTCTGTTTACTAGTAACATTTTATTATTTCTCTACTACAACTGTATGTTAACAGCTCTGCTTTCTGGTATTTCCAGGTGAATTTTAGTAAGGTTCCAATGGAAATGCGTCTCCCAGACAGATGCAGCATCCGACGCAACTTCCTGTCAGGAATTCAGGTTGAGTTCAAACAGTCGCCTCACCAAAGAAGCTTACGGGCTCAGTTGTATTGGCTGCAGGTACAATCTTTCATCGTGTTCTATAAACTACACAGACTCTTTAAGGCTTTTATTGTATTCATTTATATGAAGAAGTATCTCCAAATCTTGTGTGTGTGGTGCTCTGCTCGATACGTCAGAGTAGCAGCAGTGCTATGAATGCTCCATTGATGGAAAAGTACTGCAGAACTGGCATCCCAGGATTTTGCGAGTAGTATGGAAAAAATTCCACAAATTTATGGGTTAATGTAAAGCAGGGTGCTATGATGGAAAGTTTATTTTTAAAGAGGGATGTTTTGGTGTTTTGAAACAAAAAAAAACCATTGACCTTTCAAAATTTGTTTACCATAGTTTGTATATAGTCTTGTAACGTTATTCTGGACAGAGGTTCAGAGACCTTTAGTACAAAAACTGCCTGTCTAATGGAAAGTAGATAGTAGGCATTTAAATACATTATTGCATACTATTTTTAAGTATCTGCATATAAGCTTAGCAGTGAATTAATGTGCAACACTTGCACCTGATTAGCATGTTCCGGTCAGTACTAATAGTGTTGCCAAAGTAACCAACAGAATGCTTGAGCAGGTACTAAAGAGAAGTGTTTGGTACTAGAAGAGATGGCTCTAGTGGAGAAAAATCATCACTGTCATTTTCATTTGCTGCACTTCAGAATCCTCCAGGGGAGGCACTCATTGAGGACCCTGATGCTTTTCTTGACCACCTGGTGGGGAGGAGTTCTTGCCTTTTATCTTTTGCATTTTAGTTTGATAGCTTGGTTTTGTTTTTTTTTTTTTTCTGAAGGTAGTTTTCACTTTTGGTTTTGTTTTTTTTTTTTCTGAAGGTAGTTTTCACTATTACAGTCAATGTATGCCATGAGCTGCAGACCTTCCGCATGTGAATCTGTGTGAACCTGTGTAAGCATCCCTTGTGCAACCCTTCCAACCATCTGACCTTTTATAACTAAATACGTGACATTCCAAAATAATATCAGAGTAAACCTCTTCCTCTTTTCTCCTTCCCCCAAAATAAAAACAACATTCTTCTTGAACATAATCTATAAACAAGTTTCTCAAGCCTTCTAAAATAGAAATAGTCTTTGATTATTGTGTCATTAAAATACTCCTGTAATTGTGCAATAATTTTTTAGGTTGATAATCAATTACCGGGATCGATGTTTCCTGTTGTATTTCACCCTGTAGCCCCTCCAAAGTCAATTGCTTTGGATTCAGGTAAGAGAAAGCCTTCAGTAATATCAGATTTATTCAGCCTTGAAAGCAGTAACATGGCAATTCATTTTTTATATATACTTAGTACTTTTTTTTCCTGTTTAGAACCAAAACCCTTCATTGACATCAGCATCATCACTAGATTCAACGAATACAGCAAAGTACTGCAATTCAAGTGAGTTTAACAGTGTACTGTAATATAATTTTAGAGACTTAATACATTTTAGAAGTGAACCTTGCTTTAAAGTTCACATTGTCCTGTCCAGACAACTCTTGACTTTGGGTTTTAAAACATGTCCAGCGAGTAAGAACTGACCACACGAAGGGAACGTTATGCAAATTCTTTAGTCATCGGAATTATTTCACTCTTGTACTACATTATCAGAGTTGCATGTCTGCCTGTTTGCTGTACGGTTGTGGGCTTATTTGGTGCTCTAACAACAGATGGCTTCACATTCTCTGATGTAGCTCAGTGTGTTCTATGGTGAAATCTATGTTCTTTAGTTTATATGTCTGTGTCTTGAGATTTTGTACCAAAAATTAGACATAAACGTTTTGCTGAAATCTTTACCGAACCAGTGTGAATATAATATTTGAGGATGGTGAATTTTAATAAAATAAATATTCAGCAATATGACTTTTGCAGAGAGGTAGCTGGATTAGAGGAACAAATGTATTGGTTAGTTTATGTTGTCCATAGAGCACGTGGAATCATAATATATGAATATAAGGAGTATTTGGTGATGGTTGATAAATGTATCGCTTTGTGAGGCTGGTAAATCCTTCTAACTGTAAATAGACAGTTGATATTGTAGTTCTTCCTGCTCTGGCAGGGGGATTGGACTAGATGATCTTTCGAGGTCCCTTCCAATCTCTAACATTCTGTGATTCTGTGATTGTAAGTCTTAATATGCAACATTGCATAACAAAACTTCAGTAGCATAGGGTAATCGTGTGATATTTAAGTTCAACTTCTGCAACTGTACACTGTTTTCCCATTTTAGATACTTCATGGTTCTTATCCAGGAAATGGCACTGAAAATTGATCAGGGATTTTTAGGAGCACTTAGTGAACTGCTCACTCCATCTACAGACCCAGAAGCTGAAAGACAAAGGGTAATGTAGGAGAGAAAATGATTTTTGCCTGGCCGGGGCTTTATGGTAACAGCATTGCAATTTTATGAATATTTCAGTTTAAATGAGTGGATATAGCAGTTGATAACAGTGAATAAAAACACATGGTTAGATAATTTTCAACGAAGCATTGGTATTTCTGTTAAACATTGGTAGCGACTATTACGCATTGACAAGTTTGAGTAACTGATACTTGGGTGTGTATAACTGCTTTTTGCTCTTTTAATGTGTTGTTAATTGATGACACAATTGTTTCAACTGTGGCTACAAAGTGCGAAGAGTGATAATGAAACAGGGTTTATAGAGTGGACTTCTAGTTGTCTGTTAGTCTAAAGTGTCTTTCATCTTTAGAGAGCAGAAGGAACAGATGTTCATGTCTCTAATTTAAGTCTTTATCTAGGTGGAGAGTATGCAGAAGGTCACGTTTGGTTCTAGTGTGCGTAGGGGAGTCATTTTTAAATGTTTTTTTTTTTCTAGAAATGGTATCTTCAGATGTACTGTATAAAAATACTAATTTTGTGAGAAAGTACAAAAACACAAAGAACTGTAGGAAGTTATTTTACTAATATTTCTAAATTAATTTAGAAGTGATACCTTAAGTGATTAAGGAATTTAAGGGAGTATCAAGTAATATACCATAAAATCGAAAAAGTTACACAGGAATTGTTGTGTGGGGGCTTGTTTTTGTTTTTTACCCAGGATTAAAGAGATGTATTGGTACAGTTATAATCTGGTGCACAAAAGTTATTAGTCTATTTTCCATTTTGGAGGTGTTGGCTATTTAATTAGTTAATAATTGTAGTCAAATGTAATAAAAGTTATTTCTGCCATTTATTTGTGTATATTTTTTACATTTATATATA
>NW_010135358.1:0-83597 GCF_000699245.1 Pterocles gutturalis
ATAATATATTACAAAAATATAAAAATATAAAATATAAAAACTGCTTTTTATAATTCAGTGTAAGGAAAATAATCAGACTTCTTTGGGGCCTAGAAAAAAACCAACATGATTACTTTCAAAAGCAAAAAGCTTTTCTCTACCTCATTGTATTCCGAGCAGATGCATCAATGTAAATAAAGTTCAGGTGCAAATCATGTCAGATAAGAAAGTAATTCCAGTGGTGAAAGTCATGCCTGGTATAGCACCAGCAACATTTATGAAGTGGTAGCAAAAATATATTTGAAGCAATGGGCTAAATGTTTATATCACTGATGCGATAGTGTCACGTACTGTCAAATATTTTTAACATATTACTTCTAACAGCTGAAGTCTGTGTTTGGTTCCAGCAGACTAAACCCAGAATACCTGAACCAAAGCTAGTGGAGACACTGTTGCTGATTGGAACAAAGGACATGAATTTGCACTTAGCATTTATATAGTCCTTTTCATCTTCAAAGAGCATCACAAACATTAGCTAGTTCTAATTCTCTCACAATGACCTTCGTACTAACCTTTTGGGATAAAAGTAATAACTATAAGAAAAAAACCTGACAAGATGTGTAATCAAGCATACAGCAAGCCTCAGATGTGTAAACCATCTCTGCCTTGACCTCTGTCTCTGCCTCATGGTAGATTTTATCTCATCAAGAATATAAGGCCTTTCCCCATGGCGCAGGTATTAATTCACCATACAATGAATTTTACTAACCTAAGATGACGGCAATAATCCTTGAATAACAGATTTACTATCACAGTTATAGGATACAACTATTCTTTTTTAACAGATAAGGAACTCAAAATAATACCACATCAAAAAATTGGCTGGAAGCTGCCACAGGACAGGGACGCGTGTAGGTTAGATGTTGGGATACCATGGCTTTGAATTCCTACTCTTCAGTCATTCTGGGATTTTTTTCAGTCCTTCCAATTCAAATTAGGAATTTTGTAAGTCTCTTCTAGAAATCTTTCTCAGAAGCAGCAGAAGCTTCTTTTATGTATCAGTTCTCTCTGCCCTCCAATCCAGGCTTGCAATTTGATTATCAATTCTGGGTGGCTCTCAGCCCAGGATCTTGAATAAGTTCCTCATGTTCCAGTTGCTTGCACTCTTTATACAGAGGGATAGATTGAAGCAGACAGTACTCATTTTCATGGTGACCCAGAATAGCTATAGTTACAAGAACACCTTTAATCTCCTGTTCCTGTTTTTGAATTGAATTCAAGTGGGGAGAGATGAAAGGAAGCGTCTCACAAATCTGCTACTACAGCTGGTACTCCTTAGTTTATCGTATGCTAGCTCTAATTCTCTTTGATTCTTCTTAAAATTATTGCTTCTGTTTCTTAATTTGACAACCAGGCATCCATTGCTATTTTTTGACTATGAAAAAACCTCCCCTCCCTCTTTCTTATAGCTACTTCCTCAAGAAAAAACAAACAAACTTACTGCATTATGATATCAATGTATAATTGAACTTCTCCCATTGTAGGTTTTCTTATGCAGCGTACAAACGAGACAATACTTCATTACTTACGGTTCAGGAAAAGACTTACAAAATAAACTGAAGAGTGAAAGAAGGATAAGGGTCATGCTGATATGAAGAGCATCAGTTGCACTGCAGTCCATTTTGGATTTCTTGCAGGAACACACTTGTAATTTCAGTTCTGTGTTATTAGTCAGAGGCGGTTTTCCAGAATCTGTCACTGAGACTGGGATGTTGTAATTGGCCTTTTGCAGGTTTTGAAGCAGGACGACTTGGGCATGAGTATCTGCAAAGGATAAGGTGAGAATTAGCCAAATAGTGGTTGTCTGGAAGGGAAGAGGAATCTGCAAACAATGTCAGACATGGCACAGTTACTTATGGAAATGAAGAAGAAAATGAGAACCCTCTAAGGAAAAGATTAAAGAATTGAATTTGAGGTAAGAGGCAGTACAGAAATTCTCTCATGGGCTGAGAGCTAATTGCAAACTTATTCTAAATCCCACTAAAAGAAAGACTTCTAAGAGCCCCTTTTGTTTAAATACATTATTTGGTCTGCAAATTATTGGCAGAATTTGCCTGTGGAAACTACTAGAGTAATGAAATGCTAAGAGATGTCATCCCCACAGCAACACAAGAGGGAAGAATATACCTGTTTGCCAAAGGCAGAAACTCTTCGTGAAAGGAAATACAGACAAAGCTAGCCAACTGCTTCCCCAGTTTGACTGAGAAGGCAGTGAAGGGAAGTAACGCCTCCTCAAACCCTCAGATCTGCTCCAGCTGAGCAACAGTGGATCTAACAGCTCTTGGTACCCAGGTGAGCGTGCTAACTTTAGGGGTCTAACAGAGTGGTGGTCTGATGTTTGAACAGCACAGAAAATGACTCCTCCACTTGTCCTGCAGGCAGGTACAGACATCACATCCACCTTTAGTTTTTTCTAAGAATGTGAAATGAACTGCTAAAAGATTCAATGGTGACAGAGATAAATAATACATGCTAGAAAACAAATAGAAATCATCTACATTAAAAAGAAATGTAGTACTTCGTGCCCACAATTTGCCATAAGAACCTTCTGCAATTGCACAGCATGTGCTTTGATCCTCTTACGCATAGTGTATGGTCCCAGGGCATTTGGATATTTTATTTGTGAAGAGTTCAAATACTTAAAATCAGGAAGTTTTTCAAGTACATTTTTAAAGCCCATGCCAAACTTTCATGCTGTCCTATAGCAAAGCCTTGTGCATCTCATACAAACAAATTCCATGCCATGAAACATGTAATCTTTACAAAACTATATGTCATTAGCCTATCTTTAATGCAAAGCTAAAAGAGAAAAGTTTGGTCAGCATAATAATAAGAAGAAAAAGGTTCAGATTTTAGGGAAAACACACAGACAGTTATTATGTCCCACCAGGCAGCCAGTCTGAGCAAAACCAGCACAGTGCAAAGCAGCAGCAGCACTGGGTCCATCCTGCAAGACTTTCGTGCACAACTGCTCCTGATTTCACATTATGGGCACCCTCAGGGTGAGCATAGTGGGAAGCGGAGGTGGCAGGACTAAATGCATAAAGAAAAAAAGTCATAGACTTACTGTTAATCTTGGTGATTCTCCACAATTTTTCTGGGCCAGATTGCTTACTCAGTTCAAATTTGAATGGATCTGTGTTGGGATGAAGGTCTTTGTCTGATGCTCCTAGTACCACTACCCTGAGATCTTTTGCATCATCACAAACTTTTGCCAGTGTTGGATAAAGGGAAGGGACATTGTCGTTGACATCCTCCAAGGTGATGTGCAAAGTCCCTGTACCTGTAGCAGGAGGATTACCTATTTGAAAAAACAAGCATATGTTTATTAAATCATCCTTCCGTAAACACTTGATCTTATTTGTACCTGCATGCTTGCAAAAGGAAATATTTTTTATAGTTCTTACCTCTGCTATATGAAAATTATTGTTTTAAAAAACTGACGAGTCACTATTGTAAATTTGTTGCTGTATTTTCCTGATGCAGCCTGTCTGAGTCTCTACAGTGTGGATAACTATGCTAAGGGAACCTCTGGGAGAGGAATATTTTGAAGTTAAAATGAGATTAGGATGTGAATAGATGTCTGCAACAGAATCTGTTCATAAACACATACTGAGAGAAACATAGCAGGAAACATCCCCTAGACAGACAGCATGCTATTAGAAGAATCAAGAACAAGACAAGAGGAAAAACGCCAGTAGAGAGGAATCGATTTGTATAGGAGGGCCCATGAACAGAACAGGACCAGATCATTCCCCAACAGCCCTTGGGACCACAGTTAGTTATGTCAGCAGAAGGGAAACCTGTCAACATGCAACTCTGGGAAATGAGACCTGTTCTTTACCCAGAGCCACCCTGTGTTAGCAGTGGCTTCAAGCTTTCTCAAATTATTTGCCAGCCTGCCCCAGCCCTGACCTGAAGGAACCAGCTCCAGAGGTGAGATGTTGTTTACTCACCGTGGTACCGCTGCAAGCCTTTACGCCAAGGCTGTGACTGACAAACCAGCCCTGGCGCTGGACGTGTTTGTAACGGAGACGTCTGCCCACTGGGAGCCAGCCCGAGACCAGCAGCTCATTTCAGAGAGGGCAGAGAGGAGCTGACAGGTGGTAATAACTTCCAGTCCCTGCCGATGTGTGCCACGGCTGAGCCAGCAACCTGCTGCTTGCAGTCTAAAGCTCAGTATCTTCTGCCAGATCCCTTTGCCATCCCATTTTAACTGATCCCAAAGTTTTCTAAATGCTCATGACTTCCTTCGCCGTGTACCATATGTAATAATTTCCCATTTGAAATGCTGCACTTGTGGGTTGTGTGACTTGTTTTTCTGGTTTAGTACACAAGATCTATGATCTCTGCACTTCCCTCGGCTATAAACCCTGAGCAAGTAGAAAGGATTCAAGAGGTTGCACTTAACCTGTAAAGCACAAGTGCAGTGTGTCACTGCAGTTTTAGGTTTAGCACTGAAAGAGGGACACTTTAGCATAATTACCCTGCCTACAGCAGCCCAATAAACTGGGGAATTATTGCTGCACTGCGAGTGCATCCTAAGGGAGAAGTAAATACCCTGTGGTCTGGATCTGATAAACTACTAGCTGTAGCAGAGTGCAATTAGTCCTTTCAATAAGAAATGTTACTAATGGTGACATTTCATCTGTTTCATGCACACATAAATGCATAACAAAGGCGGAATTTTCACAGTTCTTTAGCTTTTCCCCCCTTCCTCATCTTACACTTTGTCATCAGAAGGGGTAGGGTTGAGTTCTTTTTAATGAAAAAGAAATTATTTTTCACTTTTTATTGGACTAATTGAATTTGCAGAAAGACTCCAATACATTTTTTGTTCTTGATATATTATTAAGTAAAGTCATACGGCAGAATGGATGAAAAGACATTTGAGTATTTGAAATATGATCATAAAAGCCAGCCTTTCATGCACTTAATTAAACTGCTGTCTTTAATTTTGAATGCATTATTTCCACACTGGACTGATAATGTCTTATACACTGCCCTTCTTATCTTTCTCTGAAGTCAGTAATATTAAAATCTGCCTTTTGAAATTAAGAAGCCAACAGCATTATGAATGTACTGTTATTTTGTCAGACACAGATACGGCTACATTTTCTCTGCCATGCTAATGTTTCACTATCTTCGTGTGGCTTGTGGGCCAGTCAACTATTACGTACAAATAGAGAGAAAGGAAATTACTTCTGTCCATTTCAATGACTTATTCTCTGGTTGGTTTTTTCATAACGATTTAAACGAAATCTTTTGGTGTTTTATGAAGACCTCCAAAAGAAAAATAAGCAAATGTCAAGGTCATAAACTGGAGCTTGTTGACACGCACGTCATAAAAAATGCAACAAAAAATGAATCAAGGAAAAATGGTCACAACATATCCATTGGGAATATATGACTTTCATAAATTTGACACTATTATGCCTTTGAAATGCTCCAAAAATCCCATGACCTCCAGACAGCTTTGGTTTTGAAATGAAAGACTACCATAGCATATTAGAATTCTGAAATAAAACTTCTCTTAATTTGTATTGTAAAACCTTGCAGCAGGAAGCATAACTAATGCATAAAGAGCTCTGTCCAACAGCCCTTGGGAGCAGCTTTTCAAAAGAGCTCAGCTCCCATTTTTGTCCCTGAACTGAATTGGCCATTCCTCCTGAGGCTGAACCATTTAAACCTTTAGGTGTCTTTAGCACCACTGGGGATAGAGACAATTTCAAATTCCTGCTAAGGCTCCCACAAGTGGCGTAGCTGTGAATACACTATGACAAACATATGAAAGCAACAGCATTACTCGTGTGTGCAAAAGCTACTAAAACAGAGACTGAAGGGTGGCTAATTTTGTGCTGAAAGAAAGCGACAGCTTGGTATTGAATCCTGACTTCAATAACCTAGGACAAGACTGAGAACCTTAACAAGCAATCTTCAATGAGACTGAAATGTAAGAAAGATCTTTCATGTTAGTTAAGGTTTGTAGGACAGGAACTTTGATCAGCTACACTACAAAAGTACAGATTCATCTTAAAACACCCTGCAATTGGAAATGTATGATAGACTTATCTGAACTGGATCGGGACTGGTAATGTCTTCGTATCCTGGTATTAGACTGCATACAAAGCTTCTAAAAGCAGTCTTCAGTTAGGCAATAGCTACCGCTGCTGTAAGGTGCAAAACCGAAAAATAGACTAACAAAAGTAATTCTATTTCATGAGCCATAGAATATGATGGGGTGTATTGTCTGGGAAGTAGGATATGTAATGCAAGGGACTGATACCAGAAGATGTAGATATTAAATTGGATTTTAGTGCTATCAGCATACATGAATATGGGGCTACCTTTATTTAAAAAAAAAATTCAAAAGAAATATTATAGAAAAAAATACTTTGTATACTTCTGTATACTTGATTTTTAATGAATAGTCATGCAGAATCATATTAGAATTATTAGTGTAAAGTCTTAAATTATAAGCCCTCTGTAGAAACACATGGCCAAGAAATTTGAAAACTGGCATTGAGTTTTGGTCCAAAAAGTTCCTGTAGGAACCATGATGGCATTTAGACATCTAACTACTCAGATGAGACTGCCAAGCAGGTAGTTAGATTCTTAGAAGATACCAATTACGCACAATGATGACCATGGACTATGATGACATTTCTCTTAAGTATCAAGACTTGCATAAAATGGCATGTCTAACAAGCAATCGTATGGTTGAACGGCTGATGATGCATTTAATCTGAGCATAACATTTTTATGGACATGAAGAGCCATTTCATGTTCTGCTTTCTAGTTTTTCTACAGAAATGTGATGCTGTTGTGTACAGATTTCTATTATGGTTGAGCTGTGCTCCGTGAAATTAAAGACAGTATCTGGACCGCTTTGAAACTGAATTAAGACATTCCTAATCAGTGTACATTCAAATATCAACAGCTTTCATTTATTTGAAATGACAGCAAAAGTACAGAGTTAGGAACTGCCGCATAGCAGGTGAGATTCTCTGGTGTCTTGCACAATAAGAAGCCAAATGTCCCTAAACAGTCAGTGAAGGTTGAGGACTTAATTTTTGAGGTATCCAAAGAAAAAAATCATAGTGTGACTGAGGGTTGCCCATACAGCTTCCTATTTTTTTGCATGATGTCAACACACCTGCACTTCTATCTTGCCTCCCTACTGTTAGCATTACAAAAGACTGACAGAAGGATCCACACTGCATGAATAAGCCCACTGTCATGCCTCAGTGTCTCACCACATCTTATGCAGGCACATCTACACAAGTTTTAAAGCAGTCAATGCAGATGCTAAAACTATGTAGCCTCAAATCAGTACTATGAAAATTTTTTTATATTTTTTATCTCAAAGTGTGTCTTTCATGGAGCAATTTGAGTTCATACTTGTTTGGTTTTTTTTTTTCCACTTAATGCTAAGGAAGCATTTTAAGATTTAAAGGATATTATAAACTAAACAAATTTGGTCAGGTAAAAAACCATTTCATTTAATTTCTGAAAACCAACAGGAGAATCTCCAATAAATATTTTCCCTTCTAGTTTGATTCTTTTTTTTTTCAGTTTGACACCAAACCTGACTTGATCTAAAATAAAACAAGTTACACAAGGGAAAACAAGGATTAGCAACCACAAAAAAGTACATTTCCACATGCTATGAAACTGTGCTTTGAATAAATCAGCTGAAAGTCAGTTTCCTTGTAAATAAGATAATTTGTTTAGTGGCACAGCTAAGGAACAAAGCATTGATAATCAACTAACAAGAAAAATGCCAGACACACTAATCAAATAGTGTTAAGGCTGGATGACAATGAGACCGCATGTTTTCACTTATATTTAGAAAGTTCACCTAATGGTATCAAAAGCTAAACACAGGAAATCTTCTCTGTTTAGAACTCTAATGGCTTGTAGCTTGGTCATTACAGCAAAGGAATATTTATGTAAATGCCTTTACATAACAAAATGTAATTAGAAGCAAACATGAAAAAAAGGAATGTAATTTGGACTATTATACTTTTTTTTTTTCCTTCTTTTTTTTTTTTTTTTTTTTTAAGAACATCAGAGAACTTGGGTTCTGGCAATATTTATCAAATTTCCAAAGAATAAAAATCAGCCATTCTAGAGAATCCAGCTGCCACACAGATCCAAGCCACAGTATTGCTGGAAGCCAGAATAGTTTTTAGGCAGAATGGAGCATTTCACATGCTCATTATGAAGGGTGAAGAGACTTCTGTACTCATTTCTTCTTATTAAATTAAGCTTCCAGCACCATCAAATTAATACATATTATCTATGCCCTTGTATGCCACGATGCAGAAATTACAAGGCCATTTAATTCCTAGAGCAAGCAACAGAGTATCCATTGCCATATAGATTTCCTCTCAAGCTGACAGAGTGGAAATTAATTTATTCTAGATTTTACTACAATATTTATGGCTTACCATTTAGCAGCAGTTTTTAATCCACTTGCACTATCACTTATGTAACTCAGAAAGCTCAACTCCATTTTTTTTTTCCCTTCTACTTTTTTGCTGGCTACCAAAGTTTCACAGGTATGAAATAAGTGAGCAATTACACCAAGAACAATTTTTCTTCATATTCGAGTGGGGGAAAAAAAGCCTTTGAGAATGTGGGTTTGCTAATTTCTGGCACAATTACCTTTCCTCTGAACCATCACGAATAACGCCTTATCTCTTACAACTTCTATAAACTACATTTGAATCATAGTCATCTCGAGGTCAATGGGAAACCGCAGCGGTGCCTACAGAATTTCCATCACTGGGCTCCCACGTAACCAACCATGAAATGTAGCACTGCCTAAGATTTCTCTGTGGATATGGACTTTTCACCAATTTCTCTCTTTTCAGCTTCATATTTGCCTGAAGGAGAATACAGCAAGAAAGGAAGAGAATAAAGAATGATGAGAGCATTGAAGAAGTTCCCCAATTGTTTGAAGGAGCTGTGCAGCCAGAGCGTGCGGTACGCGGGCAGGCTAAGTAACATGTTCTCTCCTTAAATTGCTCTACTGCAAATATGAACGGTGAGAAATCGTGCTTCATGCTTTCTAATGATACTGCTATGAAAATCAAACAAATTTCTGTCTCCTCCCTCATGTTTTGTTTTTTTTTTTTTCCCCTCCATATGCTGTTTTTCTAATGAGAAAATGTGTGCACACCAGGTGATTTGGCAGCAGGTACCTCACTGCGGGCACAGATCCCATCCAGACAGGCATGTTCCGTTACATTTGGTGTTCAGGCTGAACTCTATTAATGCTTCAACCAAAGTAAATGGAACCAGTAGAGTGGGAAGATACCAAGATCTGGGTGTGCTGCTCAGAATCTGACATGTTTGAAAACTAGTCTCATAAATGCTATATGCTGACATTTGGTATAAAAGAGGTCCCAAATTTCCCATCAGTGGAAATTTCCTGTGCATTTTCTGTATGTGTTGGCATACAGATATTTTTCAAAATTTATAAAATAGTCTTTAAAATCCTTCATTCATTCACTCAAATAATATATGCAGATCCTATTTTTGAGTAATTACATTTCAAGAGAGCACAGCTCTTTCAGCATATCAAATCACTACTGACATATGCCATCCGTCTTAAATACTGTTTTCAGCATCCTAATTTCTTTTTCTAATCATGAGTCTGTGATGACAAATTAAAACAATATTTTGTGTGCAATTCATATTTTACAAAATTTAAAATGGCAAGAAAAGGATGAGCATTCAATTTATTTTCTCTTCTCAATTAATACAGCAATTAAGATAAGGGGTATAAAACTGGCTTAATTGGGTTGCCATGGCAACTAATTGTCTGATTTCTTCAAAAATAGCATGTTTTAGGTGGAATCAGTCTGTGGTAATTTAATTATGTACATCATGAAGCAAGAAGACAGGTTAGATACATGTAAGGAAAACTTTTGGATGAAAATTGTTCCACATCTCTGTTACTCCAATTTTTCTCCAGACGTTGTCTGTTACTGTTCATTACACATAGCACAGAATGATAATTTTTCTTTTTAATGATTAGGAGTAACGAGACTTGCAAAAGAAAAGAGATTCGGAACTGCTTACATGTATTTCAGCTGGTCCTTGGAAACACGGCAAAAAGGGAAACTAGACCTGACTCACTTCTTCCTCATTTCGCTTTGCATGTGCAGCAGGGAAGCTGAAATCGTGCCACTCAGCCAGCTAATTTATACATGTGCAACTGGCTACAGTCATAGAAGCAATATCCAAGTTGTTTTTTTTCTTTTTTTTTCTTTTTTTTTTTTTTTTTAAACTGGCTAGTGTAGCTCAAGGCAAACACTGAAATCACACCAATCTCAAATCACACCTTTTTACAGTCCTCCATATCTCTTAACCTTTACCGTGCTCAAACACATCTACCCCATTAAATAGAGGTTACTGCTCCTGAAACTTGTTTCCTGCAGCTCAACCCTCCTGTTGGACATCCTGCCTGTGGCCGTGGAGGGCTGCCATGCAAACGCTTACAATGCAAACCACCTTCAGAAAAGAAAATGGTTGTTTTCACCCATGCAGTACTGCTGCAAGAAACAGCGCTTGCTGTGATTTAGTGCGTTTACAGCTACATCAGTTAAACTTCTGAACTCTTAACTCCATCTCTGAGTATCTCTAACACCGGGAAGAGGTGCCACATGTTCAATGACATTATCCTCCTCTATGTTTAACGTAGCAGAACTTACACACAACGAGGACGTTAACTAGGGTCTCATGCCCCTCTGCAATAACATAAGTGGTTATTGCACAACTAAGGTAAATCCACATACATTTTATTATCATCCCTCTTAATGGAAAGGGAGAGAGCAATTTTAGATTTTTTAGATTTTATACATTGTCCAGATATTTTTTTAGCTTCACCTCCAAAATGTGCATATTTTTATCCTCCCTTACTTTTTCTAAATTGTGACTCAAACTCCCAGAATACAGGTGAAAAAAAGACCATTCCTGGAGAGTTTTTAGCATGACTGACCTTATGAGAAAAACATACAGGTATTCTGCTTTACGATAGTCATCCCAAATACTCCACTGTATAATAAAACGGTCACACAGCAAATTTGCAATGTCTGCTCCAAGTAGATTTCTCAAACTCAAACGATTTCTTGTCAGTATTTAACACGTGTGTGTTTTACAGATATACTCCCAATAATTGCACTGTATGCTTGTGATATTGCATTGGTTTTAGTGATTAGGATGCTAAATTCCAGAAATAAAATGATCACCATTATTGGCACTTTTGTTAATTGAATGCAACCTCTGATGTTTTCCAAATTTGCATAAACCTGACTTTGCCCCATTATGAGCTCATTCTCAGATTAAACACAGCTCATGACACTTCAATGTGTTAACTCTGCTTCATGGTATTTCCTACCAGTGTTTAATTTCTTCTTTAATTGACCAGAGACTCTATGTCCACACAAGTCTTTAATAAAAAGATTTCAAATTCTAAAGACACTACCTTGACCTTTACTGGAATCAAAAGTACACAGAAAATTAGGATATTAATTTCAAAAAGTCCTTTTTAAAGTGAAATTTCTCCCAATAAAAGGTCAAACCTTATTATCTATAAAATTAACACTGTGTCAATCAAATTTGCTCTTACACATTGTTTCAATTATGTTTGGGAAGGTACAGGAACTGTTTAGATCACAACATAATTCATGCTTAGCTACCTTTCTCTGCAGTTAATTTGATAATGCTCAAAAATAATATCATAAAGTTCAAAAAGAAAATCATGAACAACTAAATCATTTCCTGCAGTGGAATGACTCCATTTTCTACGTTCCATTCACGGTTACTGTCCTACTGGTAAAGAACAGGTTTGTGATTTACTGACAAAAGAGAACGATGTGATAGATTTATACAAAGAACTACAAAGCATGAAGCTCCTGGTTTCACTTCTGACAGAAATCATCAGCATTTTACAAATAAGAAAAATGCCCAGGCACTTGTCCCCTGTGCTGAAGCGTGATAACACGAAGCCGGTGCGGGCTGAGTCCAATGACAGATTCCCTGCTGACATCAGGGACAGGGTATGGGAAAAAGTCTCACTGAGAGTTTTGTTTCCAGCTGTCTCCACTCTTCACCCAAGATGGCACACGAACGTAAGGTCATTTTAAAAAGAGGCGATCATCGAATATGGTGGGGCAACAGTAACTATATAAACTCTATATGCTATGAATACTAATATAAAACAATGTTTATTTACTGTTTTAATGTATGTCTAAGGTCCTTTAGCAAGGTCTGAGGTCCAGGGGTCTATCTGATTTTTGAACCTCACCTTATCAGAAATACTGTTCCAGATCAGCGCACAACTCTCAGACACCTGTGTACAGTGAGCGTCATGTTTGCAATCCCTGATACCGCCAATTAACGTTAACACTGCTCAGGCTCCTGCTGGACTGGCAGGAACTGAACTTGGGGGAAGATGGATCGGGCTGCAGCCCTCTGACTGGGCTGGCTGGTCTGTGTGGTGCTGGGCCTGGACTGGGGTGCTCTGTGTTACCCCTGGAGCTGTGCTGGGTACCAGCTCACACTGCTGTACTGGGCACTGGACGTTACCTGAGCTCTTCTGTTTCCCCAGATAAGGACAGGAAAGTCTGTGGCACTCAGACTGCCTCAGTGCATGTGCCAACACATCTCGGATTTGACTTAGAGATAAGATGACAGGCCAAAGGAAATGATAACCTACACTGAATGCTTTTGAAAAAAGTATCTCTAAGGATGGGTTGGTTTTTTTTCCTCTCCTTCCTTTTCACCCCAGGTCTATTAGCCCAAGCAAATAACTTGCTCTATTGGAAACGCCTCTGAATTTTCAATTTACCGCCTTTCTCCTTTGGCAATTGTTAATCCTGCCTTTGGCTGTCCTCTCACATAAAGTCCCACCATATTCACTGGAATTAGCCAGGCTGCGCTTACTGACCTGAAGAAAGAGGTTTGCAGTTTGTGGACAACGCTGTTTTAAAGGGAATGCACACAGTTATGTTCAATCTGCGTTTTTTTCCTTTTTAAGTTAACATAACCTTCTTTAAAAGTCCTGAAATAATTCTGTATCCACTTCATATTATCCTACCACACTCTGGCTTGTCATCTCATGTAATATCCCTTTCCAAGGTGGACATTAGCTATAGTGGCTGGAAAAATGAAGTGGGTTTCACAGCTTTGCTAGTTAGCATTATCAATAGCCTGGAAATGAGTTGGGGAACACTGTCCAGGGATATTGTCAGTCCCAGTCATAACCGCAGGGGACAAGGCAGACCCCGAAGCCCACCCAGCTCCCCAGCCGGCCCCAGGACCAGGTGTGACCAGAGGCAAGTAACTGGGTATGGTTGAGGGTGCGGCTCCAGAGGAGCTCCTGCCCCTCTCAGCTCCCACAAATTCCACTCTGACAGGTACAGACCAGCAGATAATTTCTCTAGTTACCAACATGCCTCTAAGTCTAACGTGTTCCACAAGCTGTTTGGTAATTAATCCAGCGGTGATACAGACCACAAGGTTAACACCAGCGATTTAAGCTCTGCTATTTATCGCCACTTCCATGTGTGGCTGAGCTCCATACAGTGAGGCGGTACGATACTCCTGAATGATCATTATTAACACCTTAGCATGACAGTACTAAACGCACACATGTGGTTTCTGATGACTTCATTCAGAGAAGTCAATAATGCTGGAGCAGATTAGCTCCCGTGCTAACCGTACTGCAGAGTCACAAACAAACAGGAACAGCTGCGGGGGCTGGATGCTGACCCAGTACCCAGATGCACAGGATTCCTTTTCTCTAACCCACGTTAAATACCTTCTCTTGCTCTGCTGTTCAGTGCAGAGGCTTTTCCCTTCTCTTGGTTTTCCAGAATGGAAAAAATTCTGAAAATTAAGATGGGTTACCCAGCAGTGAGCTTCTTGGCTTAGAACAGATAAGCGATGCGTGTTACTGCCCTAAGCGCAACACAGAGGTACACCCAAAAATCCACTGTCATCCAGACTAGTTTCCACAGTTGGAAATATTCAGCTTCTTGTTACTTCTATTCTCTTTGAGGATATTTGACTTCATGATTAAAACATATACAACTTTGTCCTTTTGATAATCCCTCAATGATATTATCCTGACTTTTTACTTTCATTGCAAGATGACATTTCCCAGTGTTACCAGATTTTAAGATGCATTTAAAAAATCTTTATCCAATAGCAAGTAAAAGACAGAAATAAGTTCAGTGCTGCACTTTTCCATGGAAATTTACTAAGAAAAATATGTATATGAATATATAAGTAAATCATCATCTCAGCAGAATTTTTTTTCCTTTATACTTAAGGCGATATTTTCTTTTTCCTGTCAGGCCCTGCAAATGTTCCCTGAATCATGTGGTTACAAAAATGTAGAATTACTCTCCTAAAAAGAACGTTTTACAATTCATCACCAGGGCTAAACCAGCTGCAGCTGTGAAAAAGCGTTAGCATATTAGCTGTTATATGACAGACAAATCTTTTATTTATTTTGTGCCTTTAGCTCTGGAGATTTGGAATGTTCAGGATTTTCTCTTTCTTTCTCTGCTCCAAAGTCACTCACTGAATTTTCACTAGATAGTTTAATGTTGATTATATCTGGCAGAAGGAACTTTAATCCACACAATATGTAAAAAATATTGCATTTTAACAAGGGTTTTAACATGTTTTTATTGTCACTGTCATTGTATTGAACAGAATAGAATTCAGCATATCAGGGATGAGTTGTTATTGGTATTTAGGTGCCTTAGGCTTACTAACTGCTCAAATTTTATAAAGAAATTAACTCTGATAAAGATGATTTATTACTTTACAAGAATGTTCATGGACTATTTGCCTCTAGCATTAAGATCTTAGTGTAGGAATAAATGTGTGAGACTTAACCATAAATCAAAGCTGTTCTAAGTTTGAAGTTTTAAGTTAATTCCTCTATTTTCTGTTTCTCATGAGGATCTAACACTTTTAGGTGGCCACCTAACAAAGTGCTGAAGCACATATTTAACTTCACACATGCACCTTTCTGAACAGAAGACCTCACACAGGGAAAAAAGTCATATACGTTAATGAACAATCCATATTCACTGCTGTAATGTGATTCCATGCTACTCACCACTGTCTATTGCTAGAAAGAGAGCAGTGTACTTGTTATCCTGAACATAAGGAGATTCCCGGTCCAGGATCGCAGTAGTGACAATGGTACCGTTGGTGGGGTTAATTTCTAGCCAGCCTGCTGGGTCCTTGTAAACCGAATACCTAAATAAAAAATATAGAAGTTGTTAACAAATGATATATCTACATAAAAACATTGCATTACTACAAAATATGGGTTATTCAAGTTATTTTGGGTGAGGCTGGAAATGGACTATGGATTCATTAGGTCTAACAAGAGCTGGTTATATGCAGACCTGGTTGCATACATTTGTCTGTGTTCTGTAGTTTCCTGCTTCTGATGATTTCAAATGGATGCTCGGCATCTTGAAACAATTCAACCACATACATATTGTTTAAACGGGGATTTGAAAATGCTGTCTGACAAGACTCCTCAAAACAAAATTCACAGAATCACAGAATGGGTTGGGTTGGAAGGAACATTAAAGATCATCAAGTTCCAACCCCCTGCCACAGGCAGGGACACCTTCCATTAGCCCAGGTTGCCCAAAGCCTCCTCCAGTCTGGCCTTGAACCCCTTGTTATGTTGGGGGCTCCAGAGCTGAACACCCTACTGCAGGTGAGGTCTCACGAGAGCAGAGCAGAGGGGCAGAATCACCTCTCTCGACCTGCTGGTCATGCTGCTTTTGATGCAGCCCAGGGTATGGTTGGCTTTCACTTTCATTTTTATGCTTACTTTGCATTAATTGGCACAAATATTTAAACCCTGATACTAATGATATGTAGAAAGATTATGGAGTTCATGCACTGAGAACTGCCCTGCTTGAGTGAAGTAATAAACACGATTAGGGCTGATTCTATACACAGTTAAATACATTAAGTAATATAACAACACAGAGCTGAATTAACTGGTACCAATTCCCTCTCCAATTAAATGTGTTAATATTTTAAACCAAAACTCAAATCATATAATCAATACTTAGTATAATAACCTGTTTATCTTTTTTGTAGTGAATTGTTATAGGTCATAAACAGCCATACAACCTTCCATAGACATTCCAAATGATAAATAATTGACATGAAACCTCTTATTGCTTAGTGAGCATCTGCCTCACCAGTGCCTCATAGTGGCATTCATCTGAAAGGGGTCCTCTGTGATAATGCTGCAAAAAACAATTTATCAGTGCAAAGTGCAGAGGGAATAATAAAAAATAACAGATTGTTAGGGGTGTAAAAAAAAAAAAGTAAGGAAATTAAATAAAATGATGGTTGCTAGGAGAGGAAATAATAAATTGCAGGCCAACAAAGAAAGACATGGTCAGCAACACAGACATCTTTTCCCAGCCCACAGATCAGGCATCCATTGTAACAGGGTTAGCTGGAGGCAGGCAAGGCTTGAATATACGCCTGAGAAAGCACAGGGCTCCAGAACTCGCATGAATTTGCCATGTGGCCCACAGGTTATTTAAATAAACTATTCCATAGATTGACATGATACTTCAAAGATCAAGAAAGTGCTTTTAATTCAAAAGAATGATAGTCCAAAGAAAAAATATTGTTTGAAAAAACGAAATAACATGTAGCAGAAAACTTTCTCATCAGAGAAATACCTCTCACCAAAAACCTCATCATTTGCCTCAAAATTTCTTTGATGTGTCTCCAGGGGAAGTGATATCATCCTACAGAAGATGAACATGGCTAATTTCAGAGGTGCTAACACTGTCCACATGACTGCTTTTCTTTACCAAGACTTTGCTTCAGGCTTGAAAAATACAACCTCCTCAGGGCTGCCGAACCAGCTTGACTTTGCCATGGCACATAGGAACACACTGGTGTTCCATGTTTTTATGAGCCATTATTCTGACAAAATAAATTAAAGGACAAACTTGGAAACCAGAACCTTCTGGAATTTATGAGAAAAAAGACGCAAACACTGAAAACACTTGGCTTGTTCATGCTCCCACAAAAGTCACTCAGAGTTTGACCACTGGCTTCCCCAGGAGCAGAAATTATCCCTCTGGGAATATGTGGAAAAGAATCAAAGGCAAATGCTAGGGCACAGTGAGACATTCCATCAACCCATGTCTTTCCACTTAATAACCATTTAAACATTAATCAATACCTGAGCTTTATCTCCCGTAAAAATGAATTACTAGAATAGTAACAATGCCGATCATTATTTCATTTCACTTCTTTGTTTCATAAAAATGAGTTATTAGAATAGTAACAATGCAGATCATTATTTCATTTCACTTCTTTGTTTCTTTTTTATTGTTGTTTTTATAACTTTGCAACAAAGGTATGCACAAAAATATGAAACAAGGGCAGCCTAAACAATTCCTACTCTATTGTAAAACTGCAAATTCTCAATTAACCCCAAAACAATTTAAGAAGATTCAACACTTCTAAAGTAATGAGAATTTAAAATGGATTGTATTATCTTCCTGGATTGCTCTACAAAGTACTGTTGGCTGTACAAATAAAAAACCTGAATTGTATAACCTGTGATTTGGCACACGATATTGTGAAAGTAGTACTTTGTCTTTCCCACCACATTTTTTACTTATTGTAAGAGTATATTGCAGTACAGTTAAGATGACTGTTCTTTGTTCCTTTTTCTGAGGGCTCTGCTAGGAATAGGTTTAGAATAGAGTCATTAAGAAAAGCACTATAAAAAATAGATGTACAGAATACAAAGTTTCACTTCATAGTTTTGACTTTATTGGGACCTGCTGATTGCACAGCAGTTTTGAAAGTCAGACCATTTTTTTAGGTGGTTAAACATGAACTTATGTGCCTGCATGTACATAGTTAGTTTTGAAAATCATAAGTACATTGGTACACCTGTGTGGATGTATACAGAACTGTGTTCTCTGGTGTGCCAATTACTGTTTCTTTTGGACTTTCACTATTTTGCAGTAGTGAAATTTAGTGCTGCTTTGGGAGTTTCTTTATTTCATTGGGGTTTTTTTTTTGTTTGTTTTTTGTTTTTTTTGTTTTGTTTTTTTTTTTTTTTGGGGGGGGAGGTTAATTTTTACACCATGCCAACAGCTTACAGTTCCCAAGGGCTTATATGCCAACAAGGGATGGGCAGGTGGGTGTAACCTATTTTGGTTGTGACCTCCTTGCAGTCGGTTCATGCCCTTGCACTATCTATCTATAAAGCAGGTATTGCAAAAGAAGCAGAAAAACCAATTCCCTTAGACTGGAAATTTTCTGCTGCAAAGTATACACCCAAAAAATAGACCCACACACAGATGCAGAGAGGCTAAAGATGCAGAACAAGAGAAACACAAATAAAAACACACCCTTGCCCAATTTGGTGCAGAACTAAAATAAAATGGCAAATATATGGAAATAATTTAAAATGTATAAATGGCATCATCTTCTTCCTGTAAACCAGGAAAACAATTCAGAGAACACCTCCGGGGGTTGCTAGCAAAGGGGCATGGTGCCAGCGGCTGGCAGCTTGATTAGCACAGAAGATGGTTGCACAGAACAGTGGTGATGATATGGACACAGAAATCTAACCAGAGCCACAACCTTGCGCTAGCCACAAAAAGAGTTTCAGAGCCGACGGTGCAACAGCCCGGGGCATCAGAGGAGAGCAGCCAGGCATCTCGCACGCACTCAAGTGCTGCTCTTGGCAACGACTCCCAGAGCGTGGGAGCTGCCAGACTTCTCCGTGCGGAGTCAGGGGTCTTGGCTCTTGTGCTTTAACAGAAAGGGAAGGACGGCAAAATGAAGCCGTGCCAAACCTGCGCTGAATGACACACCTGCGCGAGCTGGAGGTGCCGCAGTGGCAGGAGTGAAGGTGAGCGATCCAGACAGGCTGGTCAGGGCGGCGGTTTTCAGCCTTGTGCCATCTGGACACTGTTCAAGTCACGTCGTACGGAGACTGTATGGCCAGAAAGACGCGACAGAGAAGAAGTGGTGCAGTGGCACTGGCCCTGTGAAATGTCTCTGTGATCCTGCAGCTGGGCTTTGCTATGATAATGCAGAACAGGGCGAGAGACTGCAGGCAGCAAGTTGACACTGTGGTGACTAGTGACCGAGGCTGGTCTGGCTGAATCAGGACTTGGAGAAATTGGGCTTTGGGTCCTGGTTCTGTCACATTGGAATCAGGGAAGCCCTTCAATTCACGCTGTGCCCCCAACTCAGCTTTAAAATGGTGAAGTTCTATTTCTGCCTTGAAAAGGTGTTACCAGGACAAAGTCTGTAAATCACTGCAAAAGGACCGAGAACGCAGAGCAATGAGAGACACTAGAAGTACTGAGACAGAACAGAACAGAATAATTTGAATAGCTTTCTGAAGATGCAGAAAGATATTTACTGGCATTTTCAAATGGTATAGTTGCTCATCTCCTTAATTTTTTTTAAATGTTTAAAATACAGTTAAGCTCAGATGAGTTAAAATTCCTATTCTCTGTTATAAAAATACATATAGAGAGAGATATAGACACTTACTGGGCTTGGGTGAAACTGAAAGTGGGGAAATATTGATAGCAACCATTTTCATACTCTTTCAGCCCGACTGGCTGGAGTCAGTATCAGAAGTATAACAAAGCTTATTCATATATTACATTTCCAAATCATATTTGCTGCTTTTATGGATCATGGTCCCTCTGACATAAATGAAAAAATACCAGTTGAATAGACCCAATATTTCACCTAAGCAGTATAGCTACACATTTGTATTTGAATGAAAAGCATTCATACTATCCACATTTCTGAATCCATATCAGTTCATCTACAATGAGGTAACGTATCGAAGTTACCATATCTGTCTTTCTCCTGCTGGGACCATACCATATAATGACAGTCTCTGAAATTTTTCTATGTGCTGTTCAGCGTTCTATGTTCTATGTTCAGCTCAGCGTGAGAGCTCCTTTTTGCTTCTGAATGAAAAAATCTCTAAATACAGACATTATGTAATCTTTAAATCAAGCCAATGTGAATTTAATCTCATTATATCAAGTCCATCTGAAAAATCAAGAGCGACTACCTCTGGAAAAAGATTCACAGGTATCTGGGAGAGACCGGTGTAGCCATCGCAGTATATATATACACGTGCCTATGTAAACAACGGTGGTTGTAAGAGAAAAACAAAAAAACTTCCCAAAATATAAGTGTAACATTAAAACTCTGGATTAAAACTGCATTGTGCTTCATATGCTTTGTGTAGGGATGACATAATGTAGAGATCAACCTGCTTCCCACCATGCTCCATCTTTTCCACGGTGCTGTCATTACCTTTTCCCTGCACTAATTACGGCAGCATATGGCACCAGAAAGAGTGGAAAGGAAACTCTATTGCAACGCAGCAATTCTCCAGCTGAAATATACTGCAGACTCATTAATGATGACACACCACAAGTTTTCTGCTATTCAGTTATATGATAACAAAGGTATTCCTGCTCCCATACTGGTTTAGGTTATAAGCTTTGGGAGAGCAACTTACACTTCATGTATGTATATTCACAGCCTTGCACAGCTGCGTCTCTAACCGCTAACCCAGGCTGAAATAAAACAATAGTAATTTTCTAACATATATTACAACTAATGTTCTCTAACTATACTGACATTTGATTCTGTAAAGATATTTTTTATGCAAGTTGCAGGCTTGTTTTTTTTATTTTAAAATGTGTCAGTAAAGCCATTGGAAGAATGTCTTTGGAGCAGTTATATGGGTTTTCACTTTTTTCAGATACTGAAAAACAATGTTGATGAATAAAATATGTTAACTTCAAGGTGCAAGTAAATACACAGGTTTTCTTTCCATTTTATACCCAGATATAAAGCTACTGCCTCAAATCTTCTGCTGCAGCCCCTAAACACCATGTTGTACAGGTCAGGAACACATGACCCACGGTACCAGTGTTCAGTGTGACAAAGCATGCTCTAACAACAGAAAGGAGGCATTACTAGGGATAACTGAACTCACCATATTAACTAAAAATTCTGGCCATTAAACAGATTGCCAGTAAGACTCATATTTACCGTATTACAGTAGCTTAAAGTACACTACCAGTCAGCAGTTCTGTGGAAAACCAGTTCTTCAAAAGGGCTTCTCACACCTCCATTCAATACCAGTTCCTCATGTGCTTTCCCGTCTGATACCCCAATATGTTTTTCTTTATGACCCCTGAAGAGCTCTACAATTCCTACCGAGACCCATATGACAGGATGTCTTCACATCCTTCTGGATGAGGCAAACTCAGAGCTTGCCACTCACTTTGGAAATGCCTGGATCGGAGCCTGCACGTGAGCGTTACACGGTTTCACGTCTCTTTCAAGAGGTAGTGATGGTCTGTAGTCCAACAAAATGCCACTGGCAACTCCTCAGCTCTGGTGCAGTTGGCACTGGTCTGCCCTAACAGACCAGTTAGGAACTAAGGAGTTCCTTAGCAACTCCATTTAAACGAGTGCATGCGGTTATCGTGGTAGTGTTCTCAGAACTATAAAATTACTGTCATGGGCACAAGATCATGGCAATTTCAACATAACTCTGCTGTTGCTTAGGGTGCTCTGTTATGCAGGTGTAGCTGAGGAATAATTCAAAGCTAAGCCATTTTTTCAGCATCTATTAGCAATTCAAATAACACTGCCTGAAATAACAAAAGCGTCTCAACAGGTAAAGGCTGTGTGTTAGGAGCGAGGGGCAAACCCATCGGTGTTGTTTCTCACGCATACCCAAGCTACATGGCTGTTGTAAGCAGACACGCAGCGCTACCCTGGCGCTTGCTAAATGCCCTGTTCCACATCGCTCTCAACACACGGCTCTGTACCTGAGCGCGGGGCCTTGTGCTTCCCAGGGGAATGCGTCAGGGCAATTCCACCCGATTTATAGACCTATCGACTGCTCGGTGTGCTGTGCCTGTGGTCTGCACACAGGAGACTTGGCTGCTCGGCAATTCGGGTACACCTGTGACATTTGAGGATCCAGAATAATAGCGTGGCACTTTTGGGGAACTGGGAACATTAGGTATTCATAACAGAGCTCATGCAGCTCCCTGTTGAATAACGGCTGTAGGTTTGTCATCCAATCTATAGGATACCCATAAGGTGAGAGAACAACACATGCAGCCCTGCTGAGTCAGCCAGCTGAACTGCTTCTCTAGTTGTAGCATTTTTCTTCTCATATTCTTGTAATACGAATCAACAGAAAAAAAAATTCCTGCATTAAGCTCAGTGCTACCAGTAACAGCCTGTTACTAGTACCAGCTAATTTAGAGCTAGCCCAGGTATCTCCCAGTGTGGTGTGGACACAACCTAAACCTAACCTGTTCTGAATCTTAAACCTGACTGCATCTGCCCAAAACCCTGATGTACATGTATCACATATCCCTTGTAAACATGATCTATTAACACAGAGCTAAGACGACCCCAACAATCTTCAAAAGATGCTATTAAAAAGTCTGAAAGGAAATCTGAACTGCGATCTGTTTGTACTTACTATTCCCCGTATTTGACTTACACACTAAACAGTCAGTCATCTTTTCCCATTAAATACGTGATCATACCAAAAGCATGGTTCTGAATTTGGATTGAAATGCTGCTACTGACAGTGTGACTATATGCTAAATGTGCAGTAGGCTGTAACATATCTCCTGCAGTGCTCTCCTGCAGAGAGATTTGGACATGCTCAAATTCCTTTGGCTAGATTCTTTAAAATAATAAAAAAAAATTAAAATACAGAAATAAAATTTAAGTGAAATATACTATTATTAATCACAATAAACATATCATTAACAAAATCTAGAACATGAAATAAATCACATTTTCTGGCGACATTGCTGAGAAAGGTATTAGGTCAGACGCATTTTTAAACTTCCTGAAGACACAGGATTTATGCAATTGCCATTTTTCAGCTTCATGGAACAGATTTATGGGCTTGCAGACTGTCTGTATTTTCATAGGCTGTAAACGTCAACTTAGAGTACAATTTAAAAAAATAAATTAAAATACACATCAATGTTGTGCCACAAGTCACTCTGTTCATTTTTTGGTCACTGAAAATTCATATTTCTCTTTGATAAAGTGGACACACTCCAGGGTGAATCCATTAGCTACGCACCAGCGCATCGCTTAGCTCTGCAGGTCGGGTGTGACAATCTTTGTAGTTACTCGCTGCAGCAGTTTTTTTCCTGGATGATCCTGAACTGTTTCTGAAGTTTCTAGGAGTTTATGTACAAACATAAGCATGCAGATACTTTATTCAAACCCTATCTGAACAGGCATCATCCCTCTCTGGCTCCAGCGCCAATCTGGCTCATCGAATAGTGAGTGCAATAATCCCCTCCCGAGGGCACTGTATCCGTTAGGATGTGCAGTGGGCAGGATATACACACCACTAAATCCAGTGGTGCTGCACAAGACCGATATATGTTGCTTTCTAAGGCTTAAGGTTTATACACATTCATGTTCTGGTCAGACATTTGCTGTTAATATCAGTTTTCCTTTGATTTGATCTTGAGAAAAACGCATTTCAGCCTGGTGTGACACAGCAGGGCTGAGCATCCCACTGGAGAAGCTCAGCAATTTTTACTGAAACTCCTCAGTGCTGTAAAAACACAGAATATTCTCTAGAACAAGCTTCCATTTGAGCCTCCTTCTCTCAGTCACCCTTTCAGTTTATGAGTCTCATACAGATATTTACGTCAAGAAAAGGAGTCTGCCCAATGCTTTGGAGGACAACTCGTCTCTGCTACAGCCTTTCCTGGCTGGTACCAGTCTTATGTCAGTAAGTCCCAGGAAAGTCTGCTGAAAATGTAAACCAGATTTTTCAGAAATATTTCAGCTATTAAGGTGTTTTAAAATTATTTTTACTATTAGAAGTGTACTTTTTTGATACAACATATTAAAAAAGGCAGACAAAATAATAAAATGGAAACTCTAGACACTACTTCATCTATACTAATTAATACTAATATGCCATTACACTTAGAAACACTGTAGCATTAAATTTCCAGTTTCCAAAAGTAAAATTCCAATTAAACTATAATAATAATAACAAAAACCAGTTAGAGATCATAAAAATTAAAATCCCCTCCCCCCCAAAAATGTATTTTCTATAAGTAAGAATTCTTAGCAAAAAAAAAATTCCTTAAAAACAAACCAACCAAACCAAAAGAACAAAAAACTTGCTTACTTCAGTCTTTTTTGCAGGTAACTAGGATGCAGTATTCATACTGTTTTCTACGGGTGGGAGGAGATTATAATGGCGAGATATCTCTACTTGTGGAATTTTCTCTTGGCTTCACTCCGAGCCAAGCGCAGACCCAGCAGACAGAATTAAGGAGCATACCTCTCACAGAAATGTTTTTTGTCTCATTCAAGTGAAAAGGAAGTACTGCCAAGACAGGCACATTGGAGCATATGGGACAGCACGAAAGGTCAAACAAGGGAGCTTCAGCCGCTCATCCTTACTGCTCATGACAGATCGATACAAACCTGATATTGTCTCCTGCTCCTCGCTGAGTCAGAGGGAGCACAGTGGAAATGAGAGGCAGCGTTATAAAAAGAAATGCTGGTACCCTTCTGCAATGAGCTCCTTCGCTCAGGCTCTGGTGACCATTTGTCAGGCTGGGGCTCTAATCTTGTAGATTTTAGTGCTGGAAATGGTTCCTGTGCCCCCAGGGAAGAGTTTGCAGTGCTGCGGCCACATTACAGACAGTATTGGCTTCAGTTTCCATCTGTAGGGAACTTTTAAAACTGCACACCCCACCTCTCCATCTGAGCAACAAGATTCATCGTTTCGGCTTTATTTTGCTTGTCGCATCAATGATTTAGCAGGTTGGCTTTCATCACAATTCTCTATTTACAGTGATATGATCCAAACAGAATGAAAAATTAGATGAAATTCAGTTTCTAGTCCCCTGCCACTGAGAAATATCAGATGAGAAAATGGTTGACTAATTAGTTATTTGCGTGGAGAAACAGTAGGAGTAAAACCCTTGGTAAACATGAAGACATTAATGGGAGAGTCATTGCAAACAGAATAATTAAAAAAATACCCAACACAAAACCTACAGCAACTAATCAAATGAAAATACTAAAATTGTTAAATAAAATGTTATGAAAAACAAAATATTTGTTGTTATTATTGCACAGTCTTTCAAACATTTCTTTATACCAAGACCTAATTTTCTTTTTTTTTTTTTTTTTTTTTTCCTTCAGGGCAAAAAAATACTAGAAGTTGTAACAAACAAAATCCACAAACTCATTTTATGTATTTTTTAATCAGAAGTGATTAGGGCTGTGGTTAAATGAACCCAGAGGCTATAACTATCTGAATTATTGCTAAAGCTAGGGAATAAAACATGATATCTGGGACTAACACACTAGTACAAGCACGTTGTTACTGTTAGAATAATTGTTGACACATGCAAATCAGCAGAAGTTCTTTCACTGTAGCAATTGTGCCTCAAAAGCTAATCAACATGAGATGAGCTGGAGGTTCTTTTAGAAACTACCTAGAGAAGGTTTTGGCAGTAGAACTCTATCAAGTTTCTGCACATGCCAGTTCTTTGTATCTACGCTTCCAGCAAAAGCGGCTTCTCCCACTGGAGATCCCTCTCCTGCTCTCTCTGTCCAGGGTAGGTCGCGGTAGCTCTTGAAAAAATAGGAAATTTTTTATGAGAGCCCAGCAGATTCACTCCTCAAATGTCACTATTGAACAGAGGCATGAAATAGCACATTTCGACAGATTCAGTGCACGCTATTTTTTCCTAAGGGATGGGCAGGAGGGAGGTGAGAATGGCTCACTGCTGTGAAGCATTAGTGTGTCCGGATCAATACAGCTCCCGCGGGGCTGCAGATCCTGCTGCCGGGAACCCGCTCGTCCCAGCAAGGGGTTACTTCTGCCAGTGGCCATAAAACCTCGGTTTTGCCCTGGCTAATCCTGAAGTCACAAAGAAAACACCCTCACCTGGAAGCACTCCCCAGACAGGCAGGGCAGGGAGCCACGAATCTCCGCTCCAGCGCAGGATTGCAGCCGGAGCCGCTGTGATACCGACACGTTCACAAGATCCCGTCCTGGCCCCATTAACATCAACTCTGGGACTCGTCTCATAAGGAAGGAAGGGAATTAATGTTTCTGCAAATTAATTTCCAAAAGGAAAGCGTAAAGAATTGGTGAATACGCTGAATAATCATTTTAGCACAGTTTATGTCCCGTGCCAATCTGAGGCGTTTGCAATGTTGGTGCTGCTTGAAGCGGAGGTTCGTGCAGCCGGCATCTCCTGGGCACTGCTTCATCTGTTTCTTTCACACTCGCTTGCCTCTTTTATTTCCCTCTTGTTGCCTTTTTCTCACCAAAACTTTTCAAAGAATTACAGTCCAGTATAAATCTAGGTTATCCCAGAGATGGGGAACAAGTCCTTGTCACCGTGAAAATAATTAAAAGTCAAGTCTAGATCTATAACAGGCCACCCGCCCTGTTGCCAGAGGAGCAAGCAACACCAAGGAGGACATTTTCTGAACTGGTTCCTGCAGGTTTAGCAGAATTACTCCCTTTGATACTAAACATGCACATTTTCTGTTAATTACAGATGTTCACTGTCAAGTGAAGAATGTTAAAAAATTACAAAAATGGGAAGAATGGTGTCAAAATCTGAACAGACACAGGTGGGATCTCTGGGACCACAGTTTCTGGCTGTCCTCAAGGCATTCAGAATTATTAATAGCATGGCTTCCCTCTGTCTCATCTCTTACTACATGTAGTAAATTTTTCCCTCAGTGCTAGAGAAAATGCTAGAAAAGAGTGCTGAAACTATGAATTTCATACAAATTAAAACTGAAATGCTCTCCTGATTTATGTGGTGGAACTTACACTGGAATTTGAAAGAGGAAAAATGTGAGGTATTTTTGTCATCGCTAGTAAAGAAAATAATGACCTCTAGCAGAAGATTAAATTATGATCCTCAAGGTGGAAGATTCTGCTTTTGTCAGTGTTTTTCTTTTTTTAAAGACTGCAACTTTTACTAGGGAAAAATGTGCCCAGTATTTATGAACTACATTTTTTTTTTTTTTTTTAAGATTAATACCCATAAAAAATAAGGGGGGGGCGGGGTGAAAGATGAACTACAGCAGAAGTCAGGAAGTAGGTGTTAGCCAAGACGGTGCAATTCCAAATAAAGCAATCTTATGAATTGTTAACAGAGTTGAAAGAAACTGTAAACACTGCTGAATGGAGAGATACTTAAAAGTTAATGAGACCTTGAAAATGTAGTAGCTGGGTGAAATCTATTCTACCACAGAAATCTGGATCATTGCCACAAAAAAGAAAAAAAAACCCAAAACAAACAAGACAGGTATTTTGTTAGAAAATAAGTTCCAGACTCTCAAACCTCAACCTTTAAATCACAAAACAACTTTAGTTAAAGTTATACAAGAGATGCCACAAAGGAAATGTCTGCTCAGCCTGTCAAGTCAAGGTCTGAGCAATGAAGAACAAGAGGTTGAGTCTCTGTCTTGGATAAAGTGGGAAATACTCATCCCTTACACAGGAACGTGAAGTATCTGCTATGAAGAATACATAACTACACTAAAGGACAGACCCAGTGACTCATGGAAAAGCTATCCCATCAATCACAGTAATTTTCTTATTCCTAAGTAACTCCATGTGTCCTGCTCTTGGCTGGGACAGAGTTAACTTTCTTCATAGTAGCTAATCTGGGGTTACATTTTGGATTTGTGCTGAGAAGAAGGCTGATAACATACTGATGTTTATAGTTGCTGCCAGGACAGTCAAGGACATTTTCAACTTCCCATGCTTTGCAGCGTGCAGGTGCAGGAGAAGCTGGGAGGGAGCACAGCCCCAGTTACTGGCCTAACATTTGACCTTCAGTTGAGGACTGAGGCTCAGACTGGCCAATGGTCTATTCCATACCATGCACAGTATGCCCAGTATAGAGATGAGGCTCTGTCTGGAAGTGCTCGCTCTCTCCCTCAGTCGATTCTTGGACTCTCAGGCTCTTATCTCTTCCAGGACTGTGGTTTCAGGATTCTCTCTGCTCTGGGATCATTAGCCAGGAACAGGCTGAGCCTTGGTCTTCAGATTGTGAGCAGTTTCACTGTGAATCACTCATTTGTATGTTGTTATTACTATTATTATTATAATTATTAGTTTCAATTTTATTGTATTTAAGTTATTAAATTGTTCTTATCTCAGCCCACAAGTCTCTTTTCCCTTTACCCCTTTAATTCTCTCCTCCATCCCTGGGAGGGGAGAGGGTGAGCAAGCAGCTGTGCGGTATTTATGCTGCTAACTGGGTGAAACCACGACACCATGAAACAAAAATTTCATTATAAAGGCCAGATACTTCAAACAAAGTTGCTTGAGACCTGGGTCCTAATTCAATGAGGTTTTTCATCAAGAAAAAAAAATTAGAGGTCCCTTGACTATATCAGGTATTTCAGCCAAACAATTACATATATTTACTGTGATGAACCAGCATAAATATATCACTAGCTTTTTCTAAGCTTAGCAGCAAAAGACAAAGAAAAAAGGGACTAGCGTAAGAAAGGACAAAATTTAATACACAATAAATTGACCATGCAATAAGTAGCAATTCAGAAAGAAAATTTGTGAAGAAGCTGATACTGCCAGAAAAGCAATCAAAGTAGTTTCCTGTGCTGACAGAGCTGGACCATTCCTGAGTTGGCTGAACTTACACAGGACTTATTTCTAAGATTCAGCTATTTCTAAGGTGAGCGCTGTAACACAAGGGATGATAGGAGAGCAATAATGTTCTGCTGACTTAGAAAAGCCTCGGAGTTTCTTGGCAGGTTAGGGCCCTGGCAGGAAAAAAAAACTGCTCCTTCTTTCTCCTTCCCCATCAAGCACACAACACCATCCCCCCAGCTCTGTTTAAACTGCACATATGCGACAGCTAGTAGAAAATATGCAGCTGGTGCAGGTTTCCCTCTCCAAAAACTCATTTTGGTGAGATATTGGTTGCTAATCCTATGATTATAAGAATATGTTTTCACATATTTGACAGGCGTAGTCTTGAGTGGCAAAGATCCACGTTGGAATCCAGACTGCACCAAAGGAAAACACTGATCCTGGGAGTGGAGCCGAACCTCATCCAGGCAAAACACCTGGCTTGAATCTTGTTTTCTCTCACGTTAGAGCACTGCCTGAGCCATTATTTGTAGTCTTTGCTGAATGTGGAGCTGATCCCCAGAAGTATATTTCATGTTCCTGGTTCACAATAACAACTGAATTAATAACTGACATATCTTGGAGAGGATGTGTTCACAAGGGAGAGCTGTGAGAACACACAGCAGACTGCAGCATCACCCCGCAGCCTCACCTGGCATCCCACGGAGCCACACGCTGAGATCGCTGCCGCAGCCCGCAGCCCCCCCTCAGCCCCTGAATCCCTGGGCACAGCCCGTGACGCAGACCCGAGCACACACCTTGACACATTCCCCGTTACCTTTGTGTTCCTGTGCCTCTGGGCTGGGTGCCTGTGGGTAGAACTGCACCAGCAAGGCTGGATGGGTTCACTGACCCCGTCTCCGGTACCCACCACGACACCGATGCCAGCTCTAAACCAACAAAACACCACTACAGCTCTCCCCTGCCCCTCACCAGGTCCCTGGGGCAGGGAGCTTGGCAGAAGCAAGAGCAGTGTGCTGGAAATTCAAGTTCCTGCTGGTACCCGGCACTGGGAGGAGGACATGGGGAATGAAAGGCTTATCCTGGCTCTAGCCCTTCAGGGGGGCTTCCTCGATGCTACCTCTGGGGAGGAGATACCTGGAGTTCCAAACCCAGTCAAAATATTTTAGAGTGAAACAGAACCAAACCAGCATCATTTGGGTCACAGTTGGGTACCAACCGATGAGTTAGTCAGGAGTTAATTAACTCCTTGTTTCCTAATTAATCTACTAAGCATCTATTATAAAATTTGAATTCTCTAAAGGTCAGTGCAAGGGAAGGCAATAAGGATCTGTTTTTTAAAGAAAAGAGTTAGACTTTTATTAACGATTGTTTTAGTAGCCTAAATTTTCCTGTATTTCCTTGGAATTCCTAGTGTTTCTTCATGAGAAATATTTTATACACAACCAAGCGCATGCAAATAAATTTGTCCGGGATGGATTTCTCAAGGAAATTCTGAGTTATTCACACAGATTTGAGAGAATTACTCTGTGTCGGCACTACTTTTGGAAAATTATAGGGCACTTATGTAAAAAGTTGCACTAAACTGATGTCCTAGTAAAAACATATCCTTGCCATTGCTCAACATCGGATTATATTTTCAGTTGCATATTACAATACATGAACATGATAAGGTTAATTCCATGTCAATGTCTATGTGAAAAATATATGCAGGGCTGCCTGATGTTTGATTAATGGTCTGACTTTATCCGAAGAACTGGAAATTCTCACAGGGTTGTATAAATCAGTGAAGAGCCAACAAATTAATAACTTTTTTTCCATAGAAATGAACTCGACTGATTCCATAAAACATGTCACTCAGTTATTATTATTGCAGCAATTAAGATGTTTTTTCCTTTTACTTCTTTAGTTTAGATTTGTTTAAAAATATCTATATTCATAGTTGGAAAATAGACTGTCCTGATGCTTTTGTATAGTTATGTAGCCCAGAGGAATGCATAGCCACCCAGTAAAAATCCTTTCCAATCTTGCAGCAGTCAGTAACAAAGAAGGACAGGGTAGTTGAGAAATTGTAGCATGTGTGATAATGTGAACATATAATGTTCAAGACAAATTCACAGCACCATCTAATCCGATAACAGGAAGAAAAAGGCACATTTATTCCTAGCTAATAATAACACAAATTAAATTTTCATTTTTTTCAGCTGATTGTGAATACTCTATGCACTTCATGGGTGCAGTTCTTACAGAAGAAACCTAATTAATTCTCTTTTCTTCTTTTCACAATAACATGCAGTCTCCTATCTGAGGTTTATTTGACTGAGTACACTGAACTAAACTGAAAACATGCGAGCATTTTCTGTCCTAAACGTTGGAGCAATGTGTGACACCATGTCACATCTTTTCCTTTATTTTAGGCCAGGTTCTTTTCTGTGTCTAACTCACTGTCTTTAATGACCATGACAAATGAAGAGGAAGCGTGATTTACCTTTTCTAATCTCTATGAATCAGATTCTCAGGCATTCAAGCTGTCCAAATGCACTTTAAAACCCAGGGACTTCCCTCTTACCTGTCTGGCCCTTATCACTTTTCAAGATTGTGTATAACCATGTCTTAGTTGTTTTATTTACAATGCCATCAAGTCTAGGCTGTTACATTTGTTACAGGTTGCTGTGCTGAATTCCATTCCCCTTTCTCCCTGTGCCTTCAAGGGACGTTAGAAAAATGAAATACTACTTCCCACTTGTTGAAGAAACCCATTAAAAGTCAGATTCCACACTCAGTTACAGTCACTCAGGGATATTCATTGTTACATCCCTCGTCTAACTGATGTTGCTGCAAAACAAATTTGGTCCTGCACATGTAAATATTGATAGAGAATAGTGACAGAAATTATATTCTGCTAGATATTCTGCAAAGCATGCCACAGTGCATAGCAGGATTGACAAAATGGCCCTTTTAGATATATTTCAACATATCATATGTGACCTATGGAAAAAACCCTGTGTTTTTCAAAGAAATAGAAAATTAAAGGATTTTTTTACAGGGAAAATTATCCTTTATTTGCTGAAAGGTGAGTTTGTGCTGAACACTTCTCAGTAATATTCCTTCGGAGGATAGAAAGCATCTTTTTTGTTAGGGTAAGTATCCTGTGGGCATCTGAATGCTTGCTCTGATATACTGCCTACAACAGATCTACTCCATACAGCACAATTTTTCTATCATGTTCATCATCATAATAGCCAAGTCCCTTTCAGATGCACATTAAGCAACATGACAAATGTGCGTCAGTTAAGAAATCTGCTGGCCAACGATGGGAAATGTGAAGAGGTCAGAGGAAAGTGCTCCACACGAGTATTCACTTGTGACACAAAAAGAGCTTTCATTCCATGTTATGGGATTAAATACTGAAAAGACAGGAAATGGAAGAGTGACGGCTGTTTAACCTTAATTCGCCACGGTGACAGTTGCAGATAAACTTTCCATTGAGGCCTTTCTTGGCTGCAGCGTGGTACCAATGAGGCCAACGCTTTACCAACAGCCTTCCACTATTTGGTCATATATGGTTTTATTTTCTGCTTGCTATCTGTTGCATTCAGTGCACACAGTATATAGTGCTCTGTAAATCGAAGGTATTTAATCCTTTCCTAAGCTGCTTACTAACTTGTATGCTTTAGTTACTCTGTGTTATTTAACCCTGGATTGGATGCCCAAGAGTTAAACTTCTCATGCCCTCTTCCCTTGTCATTAGGCATCCCAATGTTTTGCCAGCTGCCTTCAGTGGGTGTCAGTAGTATTACTGTGGGATGAATTTTCATGTTTCACTTAGACAAAAAATGGAAGCCGAAAGACCTTTAAAACTAAAAGTAATTGCTATTTTTTTCCTGAAATGACTGAAGCTGAAATGAAACAGCTCACCTAAGTGCACAAAGAACTTGTTTGAAGGGTTACAGTTAAACAACGATTAAAGCTGCTATGGGCTGCTTCCTTTTTCCTTGTACTTAAAAACCTAAACTCTGCAACAGTTTCCATGAGTCAAACTAAGACCACAATTGACATGGAGATATGGAAAACTGAGAGAGTGTTGTTTTCTTTCTCTCTTAAAATGTTTCTTAAACAGTAGTTAACTTAGAAGCTTCCAGGGTCAGAAGCAATTTTGAATGCTCCATTTTAAGCTGAAAACCTTGTGCCCTACTAAAAAAAAAAAATTCTTGCTTTAGCCCTGAAGTACTATCAGATAACTCTGCGGCTGCATTTTTTTTTTTATATATAAAATGCTACCAATGACCTAGGGCCCAATCTCCAGAGAAGCAGGGCCTAAGGCAGGTAGAATTCTATTGGAAATTTCCCTTTGGAAAAGAAAAAGAGGAAATATTATTCTGGCAGGGCCATTAAAATAGCTAAATGTGTAAAAATTCTCCAGGGTTCGGAATATTCAATGAAATGTGGGTGGGACAGGTTAGTATCTCCAAGGCAATGCTATGCTAAGTACTACCCAACGGAGCTGCCCCAAGGGATCACCTGGATGATAATGATCTAGCTCTATACAGAGTAGGCATCATGTCTCTGTAGGCATATTTACCTAGAGCATAACGCTCATAAAATTAGGAAGAAGTCAGTCCTTAGCAATTCACATTTGAACCAAGAATGAATCTGCAGGCTTACTGCTGCTTAACAAGGAACATAATTTCAGTCTTACTCAGAAACTATTCTACAGAAATTGGCATCCTTATTACTAAGTTAATAGAAAAATTCCAATTGAACTCTACAAGACTTTTTTCCTATTACAGTAACATTGCAGAGCCCCATTTAGTAAAAATGAGTGCTTAAAGCTTTCTGACAATTTCCTCGCTGAACTTAAATTCCACTCCAAGCATAACTGCCTGTGAGTCTGAAAGGAGATGGGCTTCTTTATGCCTTGAAACACACAGACAACGGATGTCTCGCGGTTGAGCAGTGGCTGTCAACATACAACAGAAGTTCTGTGGGTCTGGGAAGGCTTCTGCTCTGAGAGGAAATCCTACAGCCAGATTCAGTGTGAATTTTGCCCCTGAAGTGGGTGTGTCCATGGTTTATTCTGTCCTTACTCTAGAGATGGCACATTAATGAGATGTAGCAATAACACTGGCGCCTGATATGTTCACAGCAAGGCAAAAAGCTATGAAAGAAATACAGCGTTTCCCTTTTCCAGTCAGGACATGAATGCCAGGCAACACCTGCTGTGGTGTCATCTGAAATCAATACCTGCTTCAAAGATGGAAGTGCTGAACTCCCCAAGAAGAACAAGAACGGCTTAATTATTTACTCCCACTTGGTGACAGGATTCTGGCCTCGATGCATTACTGGTCTTCCTGGAGAACTTTTATTTGGGTGCTTGGTTTTCCAGCTTTTGCCTTCATGTAAAACACCACTGGTCACTGGAGCTACGATCTTACACGTTACCCATCCAAATACACTTCTGGCAAAGCACCACTGAAAGTTGTAACTACGTACAGACGTGCACGCGCGATCTAACTGGCTGAGTGGGACTCAAGAACGCAATGACTTTAAACTGTTAACGGAAATTCATCCCACCTCCTTCCCTGTCAACCTGCCTCCTCACACAGCATCCCCAAATTTGATAGCCAACTGACTGTAATGAAGATACTCTTTACTCCTTCCAGAGGCAGAATCCTGCCTTTTCTGCAGCTAGACGAGAACAGTAATGACAAAGTGAGTTACTGTCAAGATCTGACTTCCACTGCAAGCGTAACTTGTGACTGATACATCCTATTGTTCTATTTCTCAAGAAGATCTCCAATATTGTTTAGTCAGTGACATGACGAATGTGCCCTATAATTTCACAGTTCACAGCCACTCATGCTGAGCGCTGACATGGTTGAAATCACAATGTGGCATAATATTGTTATGCAGGATAAAGACAGAGGGTCTAATTAAACTCCCCTTAAATGTTACATTCATCCTTATTAATCAAGAATTTGGGATTCTTAAGGCAATATCAAGAAAAATTAAAATAGTTTTCTATGCCTTATTTGATTACATGGAAACAGGTTCTCAATTCTATCATCGGTACCTTTAATATCAACATATTAAGTATGATTTATGCCAACAGAATAGAGCAGATGGAAAATTTTAGGAATATGATCTTCTGACAAGTATTGTCAGGAGTGATAAAGTCTGGCTTCATGTAGCAAAACTATGACCCAGGGGATTGAGCATTCCTGGAACCCCTGCTTTAGGTAGTCTTTAATAATTTAATTCAGGCACCCCTGCTATTTCAGGGACTAATCAAAGAGACAGAGATTAATCTTTTTTTTCCCAGGAAAGGGACACTTTTCTTCAGGGAAACCACCTCAGTCTGGCTGAAAATGTGCTCCCTGCTCCGCCTCCTTTTCTGCCAGGAGAGGGTAAGGAAAATAGAGGTGCTACAGCAACCTGTTTATGTACACTAATCCTTCCCCAAAACTTTGGCAACTGCTAGGAAGAACCAAGCAGTAAGATGTTAGCATAGATAAGGCAAAGCAAGTATGGGAGTTCCCCCCCTCCCTGTGGGGCAAAAGCTGATACACCAAAGCTGAGCACCAACTGGATAGATGGGATTGTCCTTAAGGACTAAAAATTAACATATACAAAAGGAGAGAAGAGGCTTAACATCTGCCCCAGCACAGAGAATATCAGTAAGAAGAGGGAAACAAGAAACAATGGGGGAGACTTAGAGGTGTGCACCACGAGGAGAAACAACTGAGAAATGAAGGACTCCTAGGGACTCCCCAGGGTGCTAAAAGGGGGGTGTTGACATGCTGGCTGTAAATTAAGCAAGCCAGGGAATGCCTATGAGTAATGAAAGGACTGAATACCAGACTTTGGGAAGTGGACTATCAGCATCTGTTCACTCCTCTGAGGAAAAGAAGGTCCTGTAGCAGTACAGCTCTGACATTGGAGCTGGCAGAGCTGGGAGTGCCTTTCCTGAATGGTCAGTGTTAGATGCTCTCCACAGCTTCTACAGGACATGGTTTACACATTTGGCAGACGCTTTAATTCTCTCAGCACTGGGATTTGACTCCAGTCATTTATTCTCTTCAGTCTCATCTCAGTAGTCTCCACCAGAGAATTTTTTTATTTTTTTAACCAGCTGCTTCCTCCATGTTAAATCAGACTCAGTGATATATCTGCACAGTGCTGGCCAGCTACAAATCACCTCCAAACAGGAAAAATGGGGCCAGATTTTACTACTGAGCCATTATTACCCCTTCCAGAGTTACATCAGTGTGGTCATGGGTATGAGAGGAGAATAAAGGAGGTGCAGCACCACTCCAGAAACAATTTTGCTTCTTTCCCATGTTGCTGTATGGGGAAAGAGGGGTTTGTTTACTTTGTTCAGTAAACAAAAGGTGGAAGTCAGTTTGGTCAGATAATGGAAAAAAAAAAAAAAGAGACAATGCATTTTTTCATTCATTTTTCCCCTTAAGTTATTGATGTTATGATCGTAACATATATATATATATGTCACAGTGATTACCTACACAGACAGTATTAACACATTCAAGCAGCAGTTTCAGTAAAAAGACTGTTCTGAAGAACGCTGTTGAGCTAATGGTTGACTAGTGAGCACCTGCAATTGTAAGTGGTAGTTTTGTAGCATGAGGGACCAGCTAAGTTCATTCTTTCAGAAGTTATCGAGTCTCTCCTTCCCTGGCATTGCTTGCTGGGTACCCCAATACACGCTGCTCTCTAGAGTTACTGTTTCTGTGCTTCAAAGTTTTGCAGGAAAGAGAGAAGAGGAAAAACTTTTTGCTTCGAGCAGATTCCCCTCTCTACCTGGCTTTCCTTCTAACTTAAAAAAAGAGAAAGGAAAAGAAAAACAATTTGCACTGTCCAATATACAGCAACTTCAGATCTAGAGATGCGCTGCAAATTCCCAATGGCTGGGTTCAGGCAGGCCATAAATAAAACTGCCGAGCCAACTTGAGATGCTCCTGGGTGTAACTAACAGTGAAAAACTCCGGTGCTGCATGCTGAGAGCATGGCTCAGCCACTCATTTATAACAATAGAACTATTCTTCTGTCTGCACAAGGAAAACAAATCTCCTGTTGTTAGGAATCAAAGACAAGTCCTTCAGACTCTAGGAGACATATTTAACAATGACTAAGTGCGTTACTTCATAAGCATTCTTTCTTTAAGACTTTCTGTCCCTCCCTCATTATACAGTACTTCTGTAAGTGACTGTAGTGTACCCCAAAAATCAAGTTTATTGGCCTCCACCTGCAACAAAAACGCTTTAAAAAGGCTTGATGTGCAAAAAGGTATACTAAATTGATCCCTTAAGTGTTTGTGATTAATGTGAAGTCTCATCCTTGTTCAGAATCTCCAAAAAAATCCTGACAAGACACATGAAAAAGGCTTTTTGAATTATCTTTGCAATCCATGGCTTATATATTCACTACATATAAGGTTGGTGATCGACAAAGGCAAGTAACAGATGTAAACTTGCTTTTTCCAGTGACTTTTCCTTAGTTTTCTCAATTATTTGAAATCTGGAAGAAACTAATTGAACTACAGATCCCACTTCAGTGTAGTTTCAGCAATATTTTACAGAATTTTAGGCACTCATTTTTTTTTTTTGACATATTATACAGATCATGGTTGCCACCAATAAGAATTTGAAACGTTCCCACTGACTTCCACTAATTCTACAGGTAGCAACCCCAAAGTTCTGATGGTATAAACGAAAGCAAAATGTGACCAAGTAGTAAGTTTCTATTCCCAAAGTCAATGTTCTGTCCATTGTACAGTGGCTCTTGGTAAAATGACAAATAAAGAAAGGTGATCACCTTTAATTCAGTGTCTGTTAGGTTCAGCGTCATAATCCCTATGATCTGATGTTCAAGGATGAAACCTCATTAATATATACACTTAGTTAGCAGTATAGAAAAATGCACTTTGTGTAAAGAGAAGCAGCACGAGGGCAGTGCTGGAGCAGTGCTGTGGGTCAGCAGCAGCTGGGTAGCTGAATCCATCACAGGCTGTTCTAATCTGAAATGATTAATCTCAAACAAATGAAGATTTACTGGTTTCATATTTGTGTAATTCCACTAAATTAATGACCTGGTGATATAAGGAGACCAGAATAAATTAAAAGGATGTCAACTTCCAAGCAAAAAATTGGCTTTCAAATTACAACCGTTGAGACTTCATCACTAAAACAATGTACTGATGGTTGAAAAAACCACACACACAGAGACACATACACAAAGATATATATCCTATTTACACATAATGCTTCAGGTATTTTTGGTAGTCTTTCATGTTCCCATGAAACTCACTGCAGTTTGGGTTCTGTTGCTAAGTTCTCCAGCTTCAGATATTGCATTTGAATTCTCCTTAATGAATTAGATATGCTTTAGAGCTATAATAAACTTTTCTTGTGAAGATGTTTCTGAAGCATTGAGTCATGTTGCTTACTGAGAATAAATACTGCAATAATATATTTACATAAATAATTTAAAATGCAAGAGCACAGTAGGTAATAAAAATATACTGCCACGATAAACCATGAAACCAGAGAACAACATTGCTTTAATTAAAAATTACAAATACACTGCAGTAAACAACTTATTTACACATAGTTAGAAGACTAACTATTGAATATCCTGTACTTGTTGAATCCAAAAAAGGAAAAAATACTGAAACCAATCTCTTCACGCAGACAAATATTGAGGACCGTAACTGTGTTTAATTAAGATCTACTGTTAATAATGGATTTCAGAGAGCGAGGCTCTTCTTTTAATTTCCCAAGGTAGAAAATGTTATTAAATTTGGCCTTTAACTTCTCATTGACATGTACACTTGAAACTTATGATTAAAATTTTAGAGGTTGGGAAGAAGCACCCAAATTAAACTCTTAAATCTGGCACAAAAATAACAACGATCCCTGATTAAGAAATCAAATTTCAGAAACTTCATTACTGTTCTATTAATAAATTGTTGGGTTATAATTAAAATGAGGCCTGCTGGATTTCTTTCATTTTTTAATTCTACAAAAGTTGGAAACTGTAGAGGGAATTAAACACTTAAAAAAATAGGTTAATGAATGTAAGAAATGTGATCTCATTTGAACAGGTTCCTTTTCTTTCTGGGAGTGATCACAGCAGAACAAACATTACTTTCCACTCAAAGGTATGTGTTCAGGAAAACCACTGGTTCTGCCTGCTCCTTCATCTCTACAACACCCACAGTCCAAAGCTCACTACACTCTTTGCAGACTTTTCATGGGAAATCATAGATCTGGGTATAGTTGTGAAAGTCAGTGTTAACCTAGCTTTAAACAGGTATAGTTCAGAGTAAGATTAAACTTGACGCCTACGTTATTTACCTGGTCAGTATGAGCATGAGGTTCTTGTTTCCAGGATGATGCTTTTACCTCTACCTTGAGTTTCTTTGAAATGTTAACGTCAAGAGATCAGAGAAGAGCTGACACCACGAAAGTTCACTGCTAATCGTGTGCAGACAAATAGCTAGAGCTCAAGGTACGTGCTTTCGAGTCTTACAAATAGTTGGAGTCATATTTTTTTCAGTGTAATACATTTTTGCCAGCTTGTTTGAGCTTTTAAATGAAATTCTTTCTAAGTATGCAAAAACACTTCAGGTTGAAAAATAAGAAAGATAATTGCTTGAAAAGTACAGCTGTCTTTAGGAATTTTTAGGAAGTAAGCCACGTTTTTCAAAGAGGTAAGTAATTCTGATTCAGATATGCAATGCTGAAAGAACAAATTCAATCTAGATGTGGACAATGGCACAAAAGGTTTCTATATGCTATTCATGGTTCTTCAAATGTATTTATGACATTGTATCCAGTAGAGTAACTAAATTTCCTGACTACAAATAATCATCCTCCCCTACAAGTTTTATGTAGAAAACTAACTGAAAATATCTCTGCAGATAGACAGATCTCAATCGTTATGCCTTAAAAATAAAAAAAAGCAACGTTATTAATTCTCTGTTATTTTTTTGTTTGTATCTGCCTGCACATATTGAACAGCTGTATACTTTGTTGGGAGTGATGGGCATTGTTCACATAGCACACACAACCCTAACCTGGTACTCGCTGCTTCCTGCGGACACACAACCTCGCCTGTTCACGGTCTTTGATATGAGTCTTTGATAGACTCATCTAGAAGCCTGCATTGTGCCTGCTTGGCCTTTATTTTACCAGTACAACCATAGGAAGGACCCTGGTGATATACTTCATAGCAGCACAGTCCAAGAGCCATGTACTTTGGTCTGCATTCCCTAGACAAGCCCTGGACCCAGGCCCAACTCTAAACACACACCTGCCTGTAGGAACTTAGGAGAAAATGTTTCTGCCAGACCCAAGCTAATGAGTTGCTTTGACCTTTATACATGCAATTTTACAGCATCCTTAACTGCAGGTGCTGTTCTCACATACTGCTGTCTTCCTTTTCCACTGCTAGTAGCTATGTGTTTCAGTAGCACCTGTCAGTGTTACAAGCATGTTTTAAAAATTCTATTTTATGCTTTCCTGTTATTTTAGCGAAAGAAGGATGCACAGGTAGTCAAATTAGCCTTTCCTGAATCATTCCACTATTTCCCATATTTTTCCACTATATTTGTATTATTTTCTTCTAACATACACAGCCACTTCCTTTTAAATAGTTTCTGTATATGATCATGCTTCATCCACAACCCAATCTAGCTTACTTCTGCTCTTCTTTTTTTGCATATGCAGGATAAGAAAAGAAGAAATCTTGCTTTTGGCCATGCAGATATGGTAACATTTCTGGGAAAATTCCATTTAGATTATGAGCTAGTTATTGTCAAAATTTGAGAGCTCCTTTGCAGACAGTTGTGAGATGTGGTAGACTGCAAAAAGCATTTATGTTACTTAGCTAGTTACACACAACACTTAAAGCTAGCTTTGAGTTTTCAGTGACTCATTGGTATGTCCTATAATTTCGGTGCCACTGTAGTCAGGAGAAATTCAGCAAAATCAGTAGGTCAAGTGGAAAAATTCAGATAATAATTTCTGGATTGTTGATTTGATAACCAAATCTTTATATTTTCTTGGCTTTTCTGTTTTAGCAGGAGAAAAATAATCTGTTACAATTAATATGACTTTTCTTATCTGTCACGAAAATATATAAAGTTATGGAGAACTTCAGTAACTATGTTTCTTAAACTCAGTCCCAATCCCAAAGGGAATAAATATCTTTTCCCTACGCAAACCAGGTTCAGAGTAATGCTACTGAGGGTCATACTGCTGTATCCAACAAGCAATAGAAATTCCATAGTTTTTCCATTCATAGACAAATATGTCTGACCACAGTGAATGAAATACAGAATCTTTGGAGCAAAAACTAAAATGAAGAATAAAAAAGCATTCTGCAAATAAATAAATTTAGAAAACAAGGGGAATGGCATATGCTAAGAATCAGCCTTCAGACAAACTGGCATTTCAATGGCAGAACTCAAAAGCATTTTTGATAGAGAAAACCTGAACTATTCAAATCCCATTAATTAGATACTTTTGAGGTGATGCAGAGAATTGAAACTCTTAATTATCTGCCTTGTCTTTTTCCTCCTTCCCTAGAGATGAGCTCACTCACCTGTTTAAATTCACCTTCTCATCATTCCAACCCAAGGCTGTCAGTGCAGTCCTTTGCAATGGCGTGCTTACCAACATTTGTTACTGACAGAGAACATCTTCAAGATCAGTAGCTTGCTTTTTTTGTACAACAGTACATATGTCAAACCTTCTTTAAGAAGTGCATAACCACTGCTAAATAATCCTGTGATAGTAGAGAAATCTACCCCCATGGATTGACAGTGCACATTGTTCAGGTAAAGCTTTGAAGTCATTCTCATCAAGATGTTTATGTCCTTTCATATACACTGATATCAAGGGGAAATTAGACTCACAAGTAAGAACAAAAAATGAAACACGGATGTAGATCTTAGTTTCAGTGCCTAACCTACAATTCTCAAATACTAAGAAAAGCTATCTGGAAAGTCAGTTTAGTATTAAAGAAGAAAGCAGTTGATCTTTCATTCTTAAACACATCTAAAACCAACATAGGTCCCCAGCAGAGTACATATCTGATCAAAATACAGATTATGGCACCACTTAGTACCTAGGTTTGCTCCTTGCGACATGGCACATGTGTGGGATTACATTACCATAGCACAGAAATAATAATTTACTTTCATCTATCTGGGCAAGGCCACGTCTTAGCTTACTGTAGCTTCAGGGTTTTACTGGGAAGGATTTTCTCAGCCCTCACATGTGGATGGAGGGTCATTATTTCACCGAAGCACACTACAAATTATCATAAACTGACTTAATCCGTATGTAAAACAGATAAATTATTTCTATGCACATCTTCAAATTTTACACATTTTCTCTGGCTCTCATGAATGAAGAGGAAGAAACAAGCTGCTTAAAGGTCATTTTGAAACACTATGCAAAGCTATGTCTATTGCTCAAGACACTCGATTCTTCTACTGCAGCAATCTGGAAAATTATTGACCCCTGTCTAATGTAGTTCTTTTTTTCATCATACTGAATGTCTTCAGTGCAGGAAAAAAAAAAAAAAAAGCCATTTATTATGTGGACTCCAAACAACTTAAACCAGTTTTAAATTCTCAGCACAAAAGCCAGATTCTTGGGCACAAAAGACCTACTCACTTTCTGATGGATGAAAATTAGAGCGTGTTCCACTCACCTGATAGTCTGATGTTGCAAAGTGTCTGGATCAGTGGCATTCACTGTTAACACGACACTGCCAATAGGGATGTTTTCTTGTTTCGTCACTGTCATTGGGTTTGGGTGGAAAACTGGGCCTTCATTCACATCCTCAACGGTGATCTGAACTGTCGCTGTGGAACTGGGGCCATAGGCTATGTCTGGAATCAGCGGGTCTTCATTTTCTACTTTGATCAGCAGTGTATGAAATGCCGAAATCTCATAGTCTAAAGGCTGTAAAACACATCATACATAAAATCAGAATGCAAGGTGAAAGGACAGTCGTTAACACTTTTTCCTTGTACCCCATTGCAAACTTGCAGAAGACAGAGTTGGCCAGAGAGGGACAACAGCATTCATCACCTCTGACACCTGGTCAGCATTTAGCATTAGACCAATGGTAGTTACAAAGTGCATTGAAGACAATGAACTTAATGGACTAACGAAAGATGGAGATGTCCCTCTATCCAAGAGCATATACTTTTTTTGCTATACCTCGTACATGTAATTTAATTCTCACATATACATGCTTATTTATGACATAATATGCACTTAGTAAACAAATCAGAGTCATACTTAATAGCTACTTATGATAAGTAATATAAGGCTATTTTCTAGACTCCTACATTGAAATCAAAAGCACTGCCATGCAAAAATATTCCATTGGTCTTAAGAATTCAAAATGCCACCTCTGAAGTCAAACAAAGAAAATTCTGGTACAGGCAGCAACTAGGACAATTTTATTTTTTTTAAAGTGTGAAATATAAGACTATCTTCATACAAAGCCAACAATTTTTTTCATGGGACACTAGAAATGCAGGACCAAAGAGGGCTCTCCAGTTCAGTCTGAACCCATATCCCTTACCTCCTTGGTATTTGCATCTGTGTTCTCTGGGAACAAAATGTGGCTCATGAATTCTAGTTGTACCCTCAGCCACAAACACAACTGTGTTGTAAAATCTGACTATCAATTGCGATGCTTACCACAAATCTAGCTGTTACTTAAGCACAATGGTAATATAGTTAGCAACAGGTAGGTCCCTATGACTAAAGAAGTAAAGTTACTGTGACAGAAGAAGAGACTATACTATTGCTTGGACAAGGACTGGTAGCCAACTCTATCTTTTTGAGCAACCTATCCTTGCTGTGCTTTTCTTATGCAGTAAATCCAGTGGGTGGACCTTGCAGTAACAATACAGTACAACAGCAAATGGTTCTTACTTTGACAACAGAGAGCATTCCCTCGTTAGTCTGGGGATTGGTATGGATTTCAAAACTCTGCCCCGGATTTCCATTGATAATGGTGTAGACAGCTTTCCATGCTCCGGTTGCTGGGTCATCTCGGTCACCAACGGTTAAGTTTACTATTACACCTGTGACTCCCTCCTTTACTGTGGCTTGAAACTAGAAAAAAAAACGAGAGGAATCTGTTACTATTTTCAGTTAATGACAGCACACACACACATATGAAATATCCAAGCCAGCATCAATTATTTACCACAACAGGAGAAAGATGTAATCCTTGACTGAAACGGAATGTTATAGGCTCTAAATAATACATTCTCACTCACGAAATATAAGGTAGCACATTACAGCTGCTCTCCGTTTAATAGGTGGCAGATAAGCAGCAAGGTGATAGGAAGCAAGTTTTGGAAGATTCTGAGCACAAGAAGACAGTTCATCTCATATGACTGGGAAAGTGAATCCAAAAATATATGCAGTGTTGCACAGGTGCCTATGCTGTCAGGAAGGGAACTATACTCCCAGCTAAGCAGAAGGGAAGGCTGACTAACATCACCCATTCTTGCTCTCGAATGTACTATTATTTACAAATAATCCAGTTTTGCATTTCAGGCTATTATTGTCATAAATTCTCCCATCCATATTAGTTTTTCACTACACTGCTAACAACACATAAACCATGTTTCACAAAAAGTGTTCCCATACTGCTTTTGGGAGGAATTGCTCTAAGAGACTCAAAAATAATTGGACCTCATGCTACCACTTAGTCTGCATAACTATAAGTCAGTGTTACTTTTTTTTTCCAGTGGAAGAATTTTTTATGACCTTGTGAAGTTTGTTGCACTGCTGTACTATTCATCTAGCCAAGCCCTACGAGAAAATTCTCTCTAATTTACTACCCAGACAGTGTACAACATCATTCTTATTTATGTAGGAAAAACATTAAGCGAACCATTCGAAAAGCTTGTAAGGGTCAGACTTAATAATACTCCTCACCTTTCAAGTACTTGAGGCTGACGTGCTAAAAGCCCAGTATATAAGAATGATAAGATAATACCTGCTTTATAGGTGGATAAACCAGAATGATAACATACCTAATCCTCAGAAGTGCTGAACATCAGCAGTACCATTAAAGATCATTAGGAAATCTTAACATTTCGAGGGATTAAGCCTTCAAAAGTCCAAAATTACAAACTTTAATGACGCAAATAGGCTTTGCGGCATATGCGCTGCTTAAAAGCTAGAGCGCTGGTGACGATATATCACTCAAGGGCAAAAATCACCCAAGTGGCTTCAAGACCTGAGCAGACTAAATGCCTTTTGTTCTCTCTTATAGACCACATGAAGTCATAACACTACAGAAGATTTAGTGAGAATATCGAATCAAGAAAATGGCATTTTATTAATATATAGATTTCACAATCTGGGCAAATAGTTGGTAAAATGGATTTTCTCATAATAAAATAGAGAGGAGGCTATTTCTTCTCCTGTGTTCATTTATCTTTTTTTTTTTTCATTTCTTCCAATAGATTTGACTTCTGTTTCCAAACCCTTTTTCAGTTTAGCTGTGTAATTTGAGTGTATGCAATCAGTTCAAGCTTTCCAGCCTCAAACCTGATTTTATAAAAGGATGACACTTAGGATTGGCTATTTCTATCTTCTTTGGTCTATTTAACAACGAATTTAAGGTTTCTTTTGATTTTGATAGTTAATATGTAATAGGTAGTGATAGAGCTTTGTTTCAGACACATCATAAAGCTCATTTGCAGTTTAATTAACTCTAAATGATACTATAACAATATTTTTGCTTGCTTTTAAACAAATCAAAAGAAAAGCTCTATTAAGAACCTTGGAAAAACCAGAGGAATGTTTACCAAGACTATTCCTTCCTGCTCAGCAAAACGCTGCCACTGGAAAGCACAGTGGACAGCTTTAACTGAAAACAGGCGATTAGCCTCTTTGATATTTTTGCATTATTTCATATTTTCTTAGCTTAAGCATGTATAAAACAAGACACCAGAGCCATAAGGGTCAGAATTTTTCCCAACAAGTGTTTAGTACCAAACAATTTCTATTTATCTTTGTAAAAAGGTGAGTAGACTTCAGGGAACCTAATAATAAAAAATCTAACCCTCAGCTGTGACTGGGCATCTGCTCCCAAGTCATACTGATCCTTCTGAAAAATCTTTTCCTTAATCCACTAGTCTGATTCAATTAAGTGTTCAGTACTCCCTGGATGACCTTGGGAACAGTAAGACGTGTTAGGGTAATATATTTAAAGATCTGGCTATTTGATTCAGATACAAAATTGTGAAGCCAGTGAGATAAATTCATTATGTTTACCCCACCAGTGCCAGACCATTATGGAAAAGGTTGCCATGATGTGCCAGGTAGTTCAAAAAATATTGAAGGTCAGTTTAAGGATATCTAATTCAAGGCTATCTCAGCTGGGGCTGGCTTTCTCCTGCATTCCTATTTTCTCTTATTTAGGAAGGGCTGTCGGTAGCTTCACTTGCAGTGAGGTAGTAGTGCAGAAAGGGCACCTAGGCTCGCTGGGGGCACAAAACTGCAGAGTTTCTGACACCTGCAGATCAAGGAAACGACAATGTCTACAGGCAAAGGCTCTGCCAAGCCAAGTAATTCCAAGCATAGCTGAATTCACTGCTAGCGTTCTTTGCATTTTAGAAATGACCATATAAACACAGAGGGTACTTGAAGCTGTCTGGAACACTAGACTAAAATCTGTTCAAGATGGATGAAGAAGCAGAATGATCAAATCACTGAAGTTCTCACATGGGTGTACTCTAAATTTATAACGTGAAAAGTGTAATAAATCACAGATTTGTGATTGCAAAAGACAAATACCTACTGTGAAATGAGGCCCAGAAAAATACAGTTACATTATCTAGAAGGTGAACTCTTTTGCCTGTTCAGCCACCTCTACATAAAGAATAGACTTCCCAGTATTCAGAAAAAATCTGCTATGTTTGTACTGTATCCCTTTCAAAACCAGAAATCAAGAAGGGAATTTAAAAAGTATGAAAGGACAAAAATTGGAATTAGATTTGGAAAGAGAGAAAAGATAACCACAGGTTCATCATATTTCAAAATGAAAGGTTTACATTCTCAAAGCACTGTGAGAGTCTGATCCAGTGCTCTAAAATAAAACCCCGTAGTGGCTAACAGAAATAATTGGATCACAAGTTAATTGATTTTACTCTTTTTAAATATCTGCACACCCCCTAAGCACCTCTATAAATTAAGAATAAAATAGATGAGTTCAGTACTTTATTTAAACTGCTACCATTTGGACCCACATGAAAAATAATAAGTTAGAAGGCAAATACCCTGGGCCAGGATTGCATTTGGCTGGAAGGAGCTCTGTTCATTTCCTATAACTGAGCATTTGAATGTGTAAGGTTAACTTGCTCTGTGGAGCAATATGCCATATGGTCATTTATTGTGCTTATCATGCATACAGCCTAGAAATTCTAGTATTTCTGTCATATTTAAAATTTTATAAACAAAGGGAAATAAAGACCTGATTCCCCTTTTTCTGCACCCAAAAACTTTTGAAAAGATACAGAAAGAGAACAGACTGATAGCAACTTTGAAGGAAACAATGAGTGAACAGCAGACAGCAGTCTAAGCTTAATCATCAGGTTTTTGTAGACAAATGAGATTTTTTACAGGGAACAGAAAGACATCAAGGAAATACTGTGATGGATGTAAATTAAGAGATCCCACAAGCTTGTGAGGAAGCACAAATAGACTTGAAAACGTAATGAGTGAGCAATGTTTGAGGGACTGATGGGAAGCAGGTATCAACACTGGATATTCTTGGGAGAGATCACACAGATGGTTCCACCAGGTATGGAGGTCCCTGAGAGTGAAAACAAGCAGCTGATATTTCTTACAACAAAGGAGGCAGTAAAGGGACGCCAAGGAGACAAGTAACATTCAAACCAACCGTGTTAGAACACAGCCTGTGTAACAGCATCGGGGTAGCTCTGAGCAGAAGAGAGAATCTCAATTCAGCAGTCAAACTTTACTCCTCCCTTCCCTGGATCTTGCAAGCCTGCTCCAAACTATGTGCAAAGCTTGAGAAGATAAAATGAAAAATTCTGGTTGCAAGCTGGCAGGAATTTTATCGTACGGAGTATAGGAGATTCAAGATGGCAGGTATCTGCTGAGAATATTTAGACCTGCATGAAAGGCTCACTGATGGGAGGAGTCAAGTAGGGAAACAAACAAGGTGAACCACAGATTAATTTCAGTAGCTGTTTCCTGGTGAAGCCAGGATATAACACAACACTGACGCAAATCCTCCTCCACACTGAGCTCTATGGTGAACTGGTGGGACAGCAAAATGGCTCAGTAGGGTCCCAGCAAAAACCAGTCTTGTCAGATATCCAACATGGAGCAGATACACGAGAAGATCACTTTGTAAAATGTTATCACCTGAGAATCCAAGCACTAACCATCTCAATCTCAAACAAAAATAGAAATAGTACCTAATCTGTATGAAAATTGGATTCTTACTGACAGCCTTCTTTAAAGCTCCTGTAGTGAGTTTCTATTTACTGGCTTCTCGGAGCAGAGGAACAAATGGACGTAACTGCATCAGAATGACCTGAATGTCTACTGTCCAGCCCCAGCATGAACGTGCAGCAATAACCTTAACACCTTTATGAAACCATCAAAAAACTGTCTCAGAGGGGGTACCGATACACCCAAATTAAAGAGCTGCCACAAGCAGCAAACACAATGCAAGATAAACGTATCTGGGATTGATGATCACTACCCCATGGCTCATTAAGATTCTGCGTGCTGTGATTCCCAGTCAAGAACAAACAAATTAAAACTGCATGTCAGTTTGCATTTATCAGGGCAACATTCCAGCTGAAGGCATTCTGTGCTACTATCATGTGTTTATTTCCCCATCTATATATCATAAAAGATGAGAAATAATGGGATATATTAATTCACACATCTTTATTGGAAATTCTCCAGGGAAACTGTATTATTGTATTTGTCTTCCTCCAATGAAGTCCACTGCTTTTGCAACCGTAACTACTACTATCTACCATCTTGAAAATATGAAATTTGAATATCTACTTTCTTGAAAATATGAAGACAAGCTTATGCAATCTCTTGCAATCCGCTTGCCCTTTGACTTTGCAGGCTGCCATTTGGCATGTGTGCACCTGAGTGCCCAATATTTATGTGTTAAGGAAAGAATGTATTTTCCATAGATCTGTACCTGGAACATCTCCAAGGACAAACAAATTTTCAGAGCGATCACAAAGGTTTGCATTCTCAAGCAATCAGGAATGAGAATCTCGTAGATGTCAGTAATGGACACGCCTTGTGGAATTCTCTGGGACACAAAGCCCAGCGTGCTGGCTAACAATAAACCCAGTGACCTGGTGCTCAGAGCTCATCTGACTAGGCAGGTGAAATACCAGGTGGAAATATTTAACATAACATTTGTGCATCACACAAAGGGATACTGATGATTCCTCAGCCACCTGTCATCCCAGCAGAACGACCAAGGTGCTGGCGTGCTATCGGGGGCCCTGCCAGGCTGCAAACAGAGGACCTGGCCAACTGCAGCTCATCCTGAACTCTCCACATGAGCAATGTAATTGCCAACTTTGTGGTCAGGGCAACTTGTGGCTTGGTATTACCTTCTCCCTAATCTCTTCTAGAGATTTTGAAGGTATTTTCCCTCTCAACACTGTGCGTAGCCTTTATTATATGGACACAAATAGCTGCTGTATCTCTCTACAGAGATAGCTGTGTTAACGGCACGGGCTAAGTTGATGTGAGCTGTACATGAAGCAACATGTGAAGCACTTTGGAAGCCATTTAGGTAAAAGACACTATCCAAATATAAAGCACTATCGTAGCATGACAAGGATTTGACAGCGTAAACTAGATGCAAAACACACATTAAAGCTGTGAGTCACCTAACGAGTCTTTAGTAACTCTCATTGTCTTACTGCCATAATGCTGGCTCGTAGGCACTATATTATTTCTTAACCTAAAGTGTTTCTTTCAGCTTATTCTATATTTTTTCTAAGTACGTAATATTCTTCCATCTCCCTAGTGAAATTATAGAAAGAATTCAATAGTAGCTTAGAAAAAATCTTTCTGAATATAAGAAATTGACCATAATAATTTTGGATGCATTTTCACTTTTTACTTTTGAATGAATTTCACAGGCTATGTATTATAAAGGCCTTGTGATCTTTCAAGGCACACACCAGTTACTTTGCAAAATAAAAGTACTTCTCAATAATGAAAGACTGAATGAATATTTTTGTCCACTATATACTGCAGCCTGCAACGACAGCAACAAATCCAAAAGATTAATTAGCTATATGTAAGGCCAAAGATTAAATTCTGCTCTCTGCAACGTGGCTACAATTTCTGCAGGTTCTATAGATTTGTGACTTTTTCTTGAAAAACACAAAGATGTTTAATATCACCGATATTATTCACAATTGATCAAAAGAAGGCAAGAGGAGCTTCAACAGGACTTTATCTTGTTTTGCTGCTCATCAGTCTGCTTGGGAAAGGGCTGCTAAGGAGTACTAGTGATGCAACAAACAAAGAAACAAGAAATTATTAATCAGGCTGTTTCCCCACCTTCCAGTCCCTCTGTGAGCAGTTTTTTTCATTGTGATGAGGCCAAGCTGTCTCTGGGATTCAACGGAACAACTTCAAGATCTCTTGAGTGCCAATGAAAAGAGTCCTCGCATCCCTCTTGCAGACATCATAGATCTGAGAAAACTTTGGAAGATCTACAGAGTAAGATCCTCCTAAGATTCATAAATGAATATAAAGATCTTTCCTTTCTGCTTCTTTCCCACAGCAGTGTTCAGACCCCATTCAGAGCTGATGTTATATTTCCATCCTCTCATTTATGTGCTTGCAGAAGACTAAAAAGCCATTCAGGGACTGTAAATAAGTGATGGTGAAGGATACTTGAAAATAGACACTTTTTCTGCATCGTTTCTAAGACTTTTGTTTACACTAGACTTTGACTCACAGCGCAGCTCATGGCCTCACTGAGGGAAGGAAAAAAGATAATTCTAACATGTATTAATCATATGTTGAATGCCTGCTTCAAAGCCTGTTACCTGAAGGACATACATCAAATGTAGTACAGTTGTCTGAAGATTCAGAAGGAAGACAAACATCTCTCTTTTTTTTCCCAGAATATATAAATAATTTAGAAAGTATTCTTTTTTTTTTTTCCTTCACTTTTCCACCTATAAACGCAAGGTGCATTCTATTATTTCTAGAATAAATCAAGTACCCACAAATACAATGGACACTTCTAGAATGATAGTCATATCATAGAAAAACAAATGGTCTTTGGAATTGTGGACAGAGGACAGCGAAAGGTCACTATAATATTTACTGCACTTAAGTACTTTTGAGAAAAACTCAAAAGAAATAATGATGTTATATTCTTATCTATCAAAAACTCCTTCCCCTCAGGTAGAACAAACCTTATGTTTAAAACAACAGCATCACAGAAAATGATCATCTGACCAAGCCTGAAAGAGCAAACTACACCGATTCACCTGTGACAGCACAGCGTTGCCTAGGGACCAGGAGATACCTGCTTTTCACATTTATGAGACCACATTCAGCCAACCCACCTACGTATTATTTCTTCCTCAGTGCACTTCCCATCAAGAGCAGAGCTAAGGCTATCTTCTTTCTAAGATGCTGGATGCCTCCTTTAAATAGAAAGGACTTTAAATAGAATAGACTTCGCTGGATTTTTCTTTCTTTTTCATTCACTGCCTTTTAGGAGCAGAAAGGTTTTACAGGCTTTTCCCCCATCAGTCCACACTTATGCTAATGACTGTCAGGAGGGGAGGAAGGAGGCCTTGTTAAATGCTCCTCTTGCATTTTTAGCAAAGACTTTTTCATACCCAAACCGACTTTTCTGATGCTGAAGGTTAAGAGCAGAACATATATGGTTGAGCTTACTGATACTGCCTTACTAACAGACAAAGGTGTGGAAGCCACCTCCTCATGTTACAAGGTCAGAACCATAAGCAACAAATTCCTTTTACTGGTTCCCAGATGATGTCACATTTTTGGGGTTTGTCTGGATATAGAATGGGTTCAGAAAGGATGTCCTCTTTGTCTGTTGAAGTTGCTGTCTGTACCATTTAGGGAGGACAGATGAATTTACTCCTCTCTGAAAATCAAAGCAGTAGATAAAAGGGGAATTTTATCACAACAGAAAGATTGTTTTGATAGCATTGACTTCGACATGCATATGCAGAGAATTGTCTATTTGCTAAAATCTGGGAGATTCAGAGGAATGGAGAAACTACTCCAGTGGCTTTAGTCTCCTCCCAGGTATACATAAATGCAGTGTGGCCTCTGTACCGGTGGGGAGGGAGCTGGGCACTGACAAGAGCTTCAGCAGATAAAAGCTGCTGATGATTTTTTAAATTATTGCCATGTTTACATTTAGGAAGTAGAGAAGGGCATTTTACGACTTCTCTTTAGGAAGGTAACTTCCAGGATTTCTTTTCATACATGTATGAAAACTGTATTTCAGTGCTATACAAAAGCAAACTAATGAAACAAGTTAAAAAAAAAAAAAAGAAGAATGTTTCATTCTAAGTAATTAAAGAATAAAAATTTCCTATATAAAATTCAAGAGGGATCTTGCTCATCTATTTTATTAATTATATTTTTTAACACAAATCTGTTACTCCCCTATTCTATTATTTGAGGATTTAGCAATAAATAAGACACTTTACCAAACATGCCCTTAGAACTGACATGAGCCATGACTGCAGAGATTTGAAGAAAAAATTAAATGCCAAGAAATCCATTCTGACAAGCAAGGGTTTACACATTTCTTGATGGGTAAAAAGAAAAAGGAAAAAAAAAAAAGACCCTTTATTGCTCTTATTACTCAGGAAATCATTACCTAATTGGTGCAACCTGTTCTGGGAGTGATTTTTCTGTGTGTTTCTCCTGCCTTACATGAGCAGCAAATAGAAAATGCATTCAGTTTTTTGAACGTACACAGTCTAATTTAAGTGAATTCTGTAATGCTGTTGGCTGTTTAAAACATTTGGCCACAAATATTTTGGAGAGTCATCTCCAGTGACTCAGCATCAATATTGACAACTTGAAGTTGAGTATAATTTTCTCAAAGAGCACCAATACTAGATTTAAAGAACCTAAGTGATAAGTATATTATTAAATTCTTCGTCAATCAGCTCCAATGGTTATTTGTTCTCTGTTTAAAATGATGATGATTATTACCTCTCAACTGTGTATAAATAAGGAAATAATAAATTAGTGCACGAAGCACTTATATATAGACACGAGTTTCATAGTGGCTGTCACAATGTTTTAGAATCCATCAAGATCAGGTTTAAAATCTAGGTTAAATACAATTTGATTATTAGATAGCAGATGGAATAGAGACACAATTTTGCAGTGTTTCCAAATAAGACTGTCCTGTCCAAGGAAATCACAGATTAACATGGGGCTTTTCAAATCCTTTATATGCTATTTAGAACTCTGTGAAAACACTATTTTTGCACCTTAATATTGCAAGACTGAACTTGAACCCACCAGGTTAAGAAGCTCACATGTATTTGCAGAGAGGTGGAAATTACAATGTACATGAGACTTTCTCAATGGCAGATTCTTTGGGCTCTGTGATAAAAAGCAGCATATGCATCCAATGAGAAATTTTGCTTTTTCTGCCCTGAGAGGACACTGCTTCCAAAGAAGACAGTTATTCACTGTGCCAGTTTACAGCTGATCATGACCCACACCGCCAACAACGGATGCTTTGACAGCGGTTAAGCTCCTTGACGTGGTCTTTGGTGAGCAGAGCCTAGCAGCACCATTCGAAGCATTCAAAGCAACTTGTATCTCTAGAATATTTTAGCAATTAATTTCCTCAATTCCCCAAACTTCTGACATTTTAGGTTGTGCCAAGTGATGGGGATGAGATGCCCTAGATTTACAAGCCTCTCCAGCTGCGGGCTGTCTGAAGTTAGCCCAGTTTGCAAATGCTTTTTTGGAAGCAGATAAGAAGTCTGCAAGGGTTCACGCTGTTGCAGTAGAGGCAGGAGGTACAGAGGGAAGTTTACAGGCAGTATTATCTGCAGTGATACTGAATTTGTCTGAATTTTAAAAGTGAAACCTGTAGCCAGCATTTTGTTTTCTGTGGAAAACTGGGTGGGGAAAGGAGAATTTGGGCTGAACGCTCCATACTTCAATCTATCCGAACACAATAAGCCTTCCAAGTCTGCCAACAAAGTGATGAATGAAGTGTACTGCGCATAGTTTCTTCTACTGGATACACATTATTTTCTTCTCAAATTAACTAGCCTACATCCTGTTTGCACAACATTCATTGAACATAAATATTGTTGCTATCAAAAAGCTATGATACAAGAAGAATCATTTAGAGATAGTAGACATATGTGAACTTTCATGATTAATGGTCTCTTCCCTTTTTTTGTTTTCCTCTCATAGCAGAGAAATCTTTATCACGTCTTGAACATCCAGGTAAGCACAGTGCTCTCATTACCCTGATAGGTAACGAGGTCCTGGGGTCTCCTATGTTATCAGCACAGAAAAATTCTTTTCCCAAGGTCAAGAAGAAAGAATAATAGAAATGAATGCAACCTATTTGACTAATGACTATGGGGTGATCTGAGCCTCCCCATACAGCACTGTAACGGAGGTTTCAAAAGGCAGTTCACTTGCAGCTGGGTTGTCTGGCTTTGAAAACACATAAGATTTAAGCATGTACTGAGACATACAATGCTGAACAGTGACTGAAGCATGGAGCAACAGATGTATGGTTTGGCATTGCAGAGATGTGGAAAAGGCCAGGAAAAAAGCAAAGGTATGCTAAATGGATTGATTACTTTCTGCTTTAAGGATACCATGGTCTCCACCTCCCACTGCCCAGCTCCTTTTGCTAATGCTCATTTCATCTTGTCTTGAAAGAAAAAAATATTTGTAACAAAGGAAAATGAAATGTTTCTTTTGTAAGTGCCCACTGTGTGCTTATTTCCTGTCTAGAACGTTGCAGAGGGAACATTCAGGGCTCTTTCATTTTCTCACCTGTAATTTATGTTTTCCTAACGATACGTTCACTGTACACACAGCCTTCTTGAACACAAATACCACTGCAGCCTCAGCTGGATGTGTTTTGCTGTAATTAGATAAGTATCCATTTGGTCCTTTATATTAATACGGAGGATAAAGAATGAGCTATGGATTTTTATATATCCCGATACTGAACTCTCTCTAAACTATTAGGAGAATGTAAATGACTACAATTTGATGGCAGTGCTCATCAGTTTATGTGTCTGAGCACCAAGAATTACGAGGGAGGTCAGGACAGGCACTACACCTGTGCTTTGGACAGAAAGATGTGCAGGGATGTCGTGAAGTCTACATGCAGTGAATCAAGCCCATCAGACCTACCTCGTATGGGCTGCAGAGATTGCCTGAACATGAACAGCAAAGGTGGCCTGTCCCCGTGGCACACCATGGTGGCTGTGCCTGTGAAGACCACCACTGTAATATGTCCCCAAATGTACTCCATCGTCAGCCTGGGCAGGAGCAGAAAGTCCAATGCACCTGGGCAGCAAGTAATCCCTAGAGCTGACTCTTGCTGGGATGTCCAGAATTCACGGAATTCCTTCATCCTGGTCACAACTAATGCTGTGGTATGCTTGGAAGTCCTTGAGCAGGAGCTTAAGTCCTCCAGTTCCAAGCAAATCAAATTTCTAATGCAGATAAAGGCAATTCCCAGGAAACACAGGAGACACCAATAAGATAAATAAGCACTTGGTATTATCATTGGTTTATATCAAGAAAGCTTTTCCACAGGGTTGAATGCTTATTAAATCAACACATGTATGAAGAAAATTAGTTCATTAAGCAACAGTGCTATTCCTCTCTTTTAAGACTGCCTCCTCTTCTGAAGCAAATCTCTACATAATAAATTAATACACCTGCATCAAAGTTGCCACACTGAACTCTTCCAAAGGAGAGCAAGCAAGTACACCAGCAATTAATCGGATCCTAACACACACCTCTAGATCAAGATTTTTCAACTGAGCTTGCCATTTCTAGGGGAAATCATTTTAAGGGACAATAAATATCACTTTATTTCTATACACAGCAGCATAATACACTGTAAGGAGCCACCCCTTCTCCCCTAAGAAGGGAGAGAAATGCTGTGCTTGCAATTGGCTTGAAACACATACTATTTCTTGTGCCTGTGTAAGCTCATAGTTAAGAGTAGAAACATGAGGAACAATTTCAATGGAGCTGTAAACTCCAATGGGAGGAAAAAAAAAAACATCTATTTGAGGTTAGAACAAAATCTTTTTTAATCTGGCTAATGCTACTTTTGTGCTGATGCTGATCATTACATTTATTACTAAACTGTGGGACATTCCAAAGTGTTGACACCTGGCTTCACTTATGGGAAAAGCAATCACTTTCAGATATTCAGCTTGGTGATTAATATGTAGATATTTAATCTTTAGTGAATTAAACCATGTTGTATCAAATTGGTGGTCTTCAGGATTTATAATCAAACCCTGATGACATCTGATTAATGCCAGCATAGGCTCCCTGAACCTTACAATATTTTTGGTCCTTTGGAGCTCAGATCATGGCAGGCTGATTACCCCCCTGATTATCCTGAGTAACTGGGGTCGGAGGTTACCCTAGCACCACAGAACACATTTAATTCAATCAATTCAGTTACTGAAGCAGTTGGGAAAAAAAAATACTCCAATTGCTGTAACACTGCATTAGAAAATCTGCGTAGGATTTCTGTGCTCCGACTGATGAGCATTTTTGCTTAATTTCTAATTTAATATTCTGCTGGGATTTGCAACTTCAATTACTCGTGATATTTTCACTCGTAAAGTCAGGGGCACTGAGCTCAGAGGGGGAAAGGAAAAGCAGAGGAAGAAGAGCCGCCTGTATTAACCTGTATAATAACCTTTCTCACAGACACGCACACACACACTTTCCTAGCTCAGTTCTGCTTTTCCTGGTTACACGCTCTAGTGGTGGCTCAGAAAAGTCCTCTTGGTTCTTTCCATTTGCCTGTCTGAGAGATTTTAGCTCTTCTTTTACTTTGGGGAGATTTTAAATATTGTTTGCCCAAGTACTGCTTCATTTGTCTTGTAAGCACAGAAATTTGGATCTCTTTTGATACTCCACTGTCCTACATTCAGACAGCCCAGCCCCTGTGTGTGCTCGGGTGGAGCTGGGGGAGCTCGTTAAAGCCACCAGCACTGGACTGCAGCCACCCGAAGCAGCAAGGACTGTGTCTGGGATGAAGCACAAAACAGGACCTCTTCCTACTCCCTGGAAGCCTCACGGCACTTCTCACATGAATACAAATGCCCAGCAGCTCAGTTTGACTGCTGCTAGTTAGTTTTGCATCCTATAGAACCATCCCGAGTCTGCTGACACCCAGAGATGCTGTATTCTGCATCCCGAGGCTACTGCCACAGCCACTGCCCTGCCTTCGGACAGAGGTGGGTTGGTTAGCACGGTTTCAGTGGAATAATGGTGATGGAGAGCTCTCATTATACTTCAGAACGAGTCAGTGCACATCACTCACTCCCACATCGATCAAGACACGGGGCCACAGTTGCACAAAGTCTGCACCAGCCACGATACCTGAGCTTCTTCCTGCTGTGTATGGGACCCAAGGGCTGTCCCAGTCCCCAGGTGATCACAGAGTGACACAGCAACGGTGTAGCTCTGCAATGAGGTATTGCCACTGCTAGCAACAGGCCATGCTTTGAGTTTGCAAGGCCTCAGACCTCAGGGTGGAGGCTTGTCAGGTGTGCTCTGCCTGAACTTTTCTTGACCTGCTTGCAGCTTTTTTTAGCTTTGTTTTACCCTAGCAGTCATTTGGCTAATTTAATTTTACTCATTTATCTTTGTACCACCAAAGTTTCATAACTCTTGCACAATGATGTAGTACAGAGAAATACAGGCCTTGTGTGATGTAAAAGAGAAGTGTGACACGGGCTGCACTGCAAAGCACAGTCATGGGATAACAAGACATGACACAGACTCGACACTGGAGACCCCATGGCTGTAAACAACTCACCAATGTTTGGCTAAAGAAAAACAGACCTGGAGCTGGACAAAACTGATTTTAGGGTCAACAAAGAAAAGTTATCTAACAAATGTAAACTACATCACATACAGTATATTTGGGTGTAACGTGGAGCTTCGGACCAACGAAGAAACAGCAACACATGAAAATGACCCAAAATGATCCCAAGGGGAGGAAGAAGAAATCATCAACGTGAGCATCACACTTGTTCTGGCAAAGGACTCCACATGCTGACAATATTTTTATAACTGCCATATTGTAATTATTTAATTTTTTTCTGAATAGAATAATTATATTTTTTTTCTGCAGTAATTCAATCCAGATTAAATCTTGGATTAGGATAGACTTGGATTAGTTTTCACTTTTACTAACAATAAATTCTTGGCTTCATATATAAGATGGGATTCCCCTTTGCCCATCAGCAAGATTTTGAGTGTAACACTATGACACCAGAGTTAGCCATTACTTGCCATGCTTCTTTAGAAATTAAAGCAACTTCCCTAAGTAGGATTCTTTAATAAAAGAAACAGTTTTACACCTTCATTTTCCCTGCAAGCAGCAGAAAGTTGCAATTTAATCTTCTGCTTGCCCGTGGACAGGATCCATTTTCTGTATGTTCCTTTGGGGTTCTTTGCAATGAAAAATGCTACATGGTTATAAAACATTCTCTTAATGAAACTCGCTCTGAACTAACTCTGGAATTGATGAATCTCCTCCTAAGCCCCTCTGCACATTTGCCCATGGCATGAAGTCTGACACAGCTGTCAGACTCCCTTACCTTAAGGGAAACCCAAAATAGGAACTGCAGGATAACTGCAGGTCAGAAGTTAGGTGTATTAGCAGAGAGATGTGGAGATCATAGCGTGCCTAAATGGGACATAAAGCTCCCTATCCAGTCCTTATAGACTCTCATTTGTATATGAAATATTCCCAGCCTGTTCTATAACAAAACTCAAAACAAATTAAAAGAAAACACCCAAATGATATAATCAAGTTTTCCATATTAAAGACAAAACCATATGTACAGAAGAAAACAAACAGCAGCAAAACCCCATCACATCAAAACGCTCAAAATATATACACTGTTCTCCTCCTGTGGCGAGGATGAGAGAAGAAGAAACCACATATAGCAGATGTTAGTTTTGTCACTTTCTCTCCTACTGGAAAAGAATCATGGACAATAAACACAATTTAATGTTGCAAAAACAGCAAAACTGTGTTGAGATGTGTAAGAAGTAGCACTGTGTGCAAGACAGGAGCAGGAATTCTTCCATCTGCTCAGCACTGGGGAGCCCCAGCTGTATGACAGCACCCGCCTCCTGCCCACAGCGTGGAAGACAAAGAGCAATCGGAGAGGCAGATGTCTAAAGCTCATGGTTTTGAACCAATCTGCGTGGCAAATGCACACGGGGCTGTTGAAGGCAAAAGCATCATCTGTGTGTCACCTTCATAGTGGACAAGGCCAAGAAATGATGAGCCTCAACAGAGGCAAGGAAAATTCTCATCAGAGATGAGGCAAAACTTTCTCCTAGCAGGGCAGCTGATGTACTGTAGTGGATTGCTGGGAGATCACAGAGACTCTATCTTCAAAGCTCTTGAAGGAAAAATAATCAAATTCTAGAAATTGTACAAATAGGAGGGAGGGACTTGAAGTTATCTTGAAAACCCTTCCCCTGCAGATTCCATGATAAGCCCAAATCCAAGAATCTGTATATGGTTTTCTAATATCTTTAAGGTCCATGGTGTTCATCAATTTCCATGAAGCTCATTGGATTGCCAACATTTTTTTTTCTGTGCCCAAAAAATAGTGATAGGAAGGAGTTCCCTAGTGGTGATTCCAGCCTCAAACTCCCCATCATACAAGACTCTTCATTACGGTGGATTTGGTGCTGACAGCTAGAGATACACGATGTAACTGCAAAAAATCACATTTGCACTCCCTACTGCAGACATGAGATGAAAAGTATGCCTCTGGCATTTGCTTTATTATCTGGTCATATTCTTTTTGGCAACAAAATGTAAGGAAAGGGGAGAGGAAAATAATTATGATCTCAGCTTGGGGAAGGATTAAGAGGGAACACGAATTGCAGAACTAGGTACCCAAATTTGTTTTGAGACTGTCTGCAACATGGCCACTATAAAAAAATACCTGTTCCACTTACAACTCCTCCTTTCTTACTAGTGAATTAACAACTCTTTCCTAGAAGTCCCACAGGGACAAACTGCTCCTGCCACTGCCACTGCAGAGAAGGTTTCTGACGAAAATAACACTTTTTTACAAATCTCAGCCATTTCTTCATCATTTTCCTGAATTGTCTGGCAAAGAGGTATTTGAAGGCCTGCATTTAAATTCTGGAGCAGCTATGAAATGAAGAAAGCAGATTGATTCACATTCTGTTCTACTACTCTCTTCTTTGCCAAAGTGATTTTTATCAGAGAAAAAAAAACCTAAAAAACCACAATCTGAGCCCAGGAATTCTGTTGTCAACTTCAAACCATTGAAAATTTTTACTGCTTGTTTACAATAAAAACCCTTAGAAACAGGGTTTACAGAACAAATGCTGCCAGAACCCCTAGGGCATATTATCCACTCATTCCTCACCTGGAATTAGTACAAAATATCACCCTTACATTGCCCACAAACCTTGCCAACAAATAAGAATGGTGATAGCCTAAGAGCACACTGTCTGGGATTATTATACTATTTTTTTTTCCATGGCAAAATGTCAGTTTCAGGAGCTTTTAAGCCTCCATAATTTTCTTCCATCTAATCTCTGCATTGTTTTGTTTGTTTATCACTTCCACGGAGCACCTGCCTAATCCTAGGCTACCACAAGACAAATAAAACACATCTTCATGAGCGGTTGGGGCCAGCTGAAACTTGAAAATTTCACTGCAATTACACCCAACCTTCTCACCTCTCCCTCTTAGCAGTCATTATTTGTCTCTTCCTTGGTTTTTTCCCAACTTCTTGCTAAGAAATTGCATAGCTTCCACTAGCATTGTAAATGCCAACCAAAAAGATTAAATGCAGCTATATGCCACCTCATCCCGCCAGAGAGAACAGATAGTGTCCTCAGAGGCCACCTGCCAATCTTCAGCATAGATGGCAAGGGAGTTTTCCAATCGGATCCTGGGTGTTCCAGTGCCTAGGTTTTGCTGAATAGCCTTGAAGAGATGGGATTTAAATTGTGTTGAGGATATTAGTCTAAAGTGAATGAAGTGGAGAGTATACTTCTCGTTTATATCCCCAGAGTGATAAATGTGAGAGTGTAATTTTTTTTTTTATAAGGCAAAGCAAATGGGAAACCAACACGGATTTCAGACACATGAGAAATAGCTTATGAATTTAGATGATAGTTCAGCAGAAATAAATTGTACATCTGTTCATTCATTTTAATAAAGCAAGGAAATGACACACTGCTGGAGACCTTTGAGAATGCTGGTATTTTTAAATTATGATCCTATAATAACATTAACATTTGTAATGCTGCCCATACTTTATGAATTTAAGAAAAATAATTTTATGGAATAAGTGAGCTTCAACCTATAGTCCGGACTCTGGACATTTAAAAGTGAATATGGTGCTTCCTGAATACTTACAAATTAGTCCAGGAAAGACATTACAATAGCTTTACTGTGTAACACAGATAATCCTCGGTGTAAGTGTTGACAAACCATGCTTATTATTTCTGAATAAATAATTCAGATGTGCAACATGTAGCTGAATGCATTTATTTCTGCTGACTAGTACCTAGTGTTTGCATCTGTAGGCAGATACAGTCCAGTACTTCCCTCTGAAAGTAGTTTTTTAAAGAAACAAACTCGATGCTTTTCTTGGCTGCACATCTGCATGAAAACAGCTTCTACTGAATTCAGGCAGGAATATCACTTTTCTCTTGCATCTCCCATAACACAAAAATGAGAAATGGAAAAAGTTATGAGCTGAAAACAATTGCTGCATTGTTTCTGTTTTACCATTATTTACAAAGATGACATAAAAATTCAAGAAATAAACAAGTGAGACTGCAGGGGATGTCACATTTTAAAAGCTGATGTTTCGATTTTCCAAACTGATCACCATGGGAAATAATAAATTAAAAGTTCAATAATAGCTGTCATATTTCCTTTAAAAGCACAATTAGTGATACAATCAAAATTCCCTTTTAATCGACTGCATTAAAGCAATCATTAATAAGGTAAAGAGAATCTAGAACTGATGAGTTGCTCATGTATTGCCTCATTGATCAACTGAGATAATCCTCATTCAAGAAAAGGGAACACAGGCAACCCTGACATCCTTGAAAAGTACTGAATTTCAGCTGAAATCAGATGTCAGAATCCGAGATCTCTTTTTGTAAACCACCCGACACTGCTTCCCACTAACACGCCAAATGAGTCAAGAGCGCGTGCTTAAATATTTAATCTTCCTAAAGCAAAGACTTCACGGAGGCTATGCTGGAACCCAATATTGCTAAAAGAGGTACCTCACTGCTAACGTCTACATCTATATCTACCAGCATGGGAGTGTGTTCCTGTGCGCTGTATTGCTCACTGCAGCTTCAGCAGGCAGTCCAAAAACAATCTCAACAGGCAGCCTAGGTAAACAGGACTTACTGTAATTGGGTTCTCTGGTGAATACAGAGGAACCGAAGAGAAGAAATACCTCTGGGACACAGAAGACCCCTAGGCGAACACTTACCATTGACAGAAACTCTACAGATTTATTGATTGGAACTGCATTTTAATCATACAGCTGGAGGAAAGAAAACAGTTCCTAGGGATTGCCAGTCAGCCCCAGCATGGGGCATGATAAAACTGTTTCTGCCATTAATACAGGCAGTGGCTACGTTAGAGTAAAAGAACATTAAATAGTTCAACATCTGCAGGCAAAGCTGAATTTATTTACTCATGGCTTCAATTATTATTTAAGATGGAAAACTTGAAAAGGTCAGAGCTGCTAACTTAGAAAGCATGCCCTTCATTTGTCTCTAAACATACACTTTTTTCTTAGCTTAGTTCAACACTGAATCAATTAACCAGGTACAGTGTCCTCTGTTTTCAAACGCTAGTGGTGTTATTTTCAAATAGACGGGTAAAACCAAACCAAATTTCACTCTTCTTTTAATCCATGTTAGAAAGTGCTATTTTAGGACAAAAAACCAACTGGTCCTCGGTTTAGGTAGGTAAACATCTGTGGGCCTGTGAGTCTATGTATATAGATATACATACATATAAAATCCAGATTTACATTATAATCTAATCCTGCATTCACATCTCCGTGGAGCACACTGTTTGGATGGGAGCCATAGCTTGCATACAGGCAGCTAAGAATATCAATGCTAGAGATAAATCTTTTTCCTTGATACAATATTTCAGCAAAAGCCAACTGTTGGTTTAGATTTAAGCTTATTTAGGAGGATTGATTTTTTCTTATGTATCTTTGGAAAGTTTCTCACATAACTCCTCCGATTTTTCAAACTTTTTTTGAACTGAAAGATTGCTTTCAACCCTTTAAACTTGTTGAGGACAGCAGCACTCTCCCTACCATCAGTCTTCTAAATGAAGAAAAATCATTGATCTCAGAACATCTGACAGCACTAAATAACATATGGGCACTGCTAGCCTCGGTGTCTGAAGGTGGTCAAAACAAATGAGCTGAGGAAAAGGAAATAAAGCATAAAAGAAAAAAATGAGATGATGCGTGGAAGCAGACAGTGATGGCACTCGATTTATAGAAGGCAGGCAAAGAGTACATGGACTTTTGCAAGCCATAAGCAAAGAGTCAGTTTAAGTCATGAAAACAGAAAGGTGGTTCCCAAGGGAAGCAGGCAGTGAGGGGATGAAGAGTTCCCTGGGGTAAGGCATCAAGGACTGGAAAAAGGAAGATCTTCCAGAAACAGCGCTAAAGGAGCAAAATCAAGGGAACAGAAAGAGGATCATGAGATGCCAAAGGTCAGAAATGCAGCTTTTTATTAAATACTAGAAGAAGAGTTTTTCATATAAAAAGTCAGCCGAGAAAGTGACAAAAATAAGGACAGAGAGAAAGGAGACATCACACTCAGCAAAAAGGAGTCAATGGACACATCACTGAAATTAGGCTCAGTAGATCTAAAGCAGGAACTTGAAACAGAGGCAGAAAGGCATTTAAGGAGTGATAGATGTTCAGGCTCTCAGTCAAATGACAAACTCAAGGAGTTTGGAGAGGTAGGAAAAGTTAAAGTTAGTCATTAAAATTCAGAGAAGGCTCCTTGCAGGCCGCTGACTAAACAGTAGGCTTGAAAGGCAGAAAGACCAAAATATAAGAATTTTCTGTTTGGTTGGTTGGTTTGGGGGTTATGCTTTGTTTCAAAAAAGAGAATGATGAATCAGGCAGAAGGGATTTTGGAGGATGATGCAAAAAGACAATGATAAATTTCAGCACTGGGCAAATTAAATACCAAGAAGACTAGACAAGTAAGTAGCTGTAAGAAATCTTCCACAATAAGCAGAGAAGTGAACAAAAACATCTATAAAAAAGGCTGTATCAAGCTATGTGGAAGAGGAGAATAGGAGTTAGAACATAGACTCAAAAGGACTGGCCATAGAGCCACAGTGCTGGAGGGAAACATAGGGTCATGTAACCAACTGGGAGTCAGGGATTTTTTCATAATGGGGTCAAAGTCTAGAATGGGAAAGTGAGAGTAACATCAGTACTCTGTGTAGCGTTGGGATTATACTTTTTCTTGTGACATATGGACTGGGAACACACGGGAAAACATTCGTAAAAACAAATAAATATTAAGTGGCTGTTAGACAGCCAGCTAGAGAAAGGGCTACCCTTTAAGCAAATAAGCATCTGGGACTCTAAGGCAAACAAGTCCTGGAAATAAGCCAAAGTACAAGGATATGAATAAATTACACCCCTGAACCATTTTCCTCTATAGAGACTATAACTGCAAAGAGTTCTGTACAAATCCCCTAATCTGTTTTTTTCTTAAATGTATCAACACAGTTTTCATTCCAATAAGTTCAAGAGACGATCAGCCCTATAGAATTTTATTGCTTTCTAAATGAGTCTCTTTCATAGGCACTTACTAACAATTTCACTTGAATAAATGTACAGCTCCTTTTAGCATGTTGATTTTTATTGTTTCTCTATTGTAATGTTTCAGAGCAGAAGGAAAAAAGATATTTTGTCTAAATAATCCTGACATTTTGATTCGTATGCACAGATGGTTAGCAAATTTTGTAGTAGCCAAATCAGTTTTAGTGTTGCCGACAAAAATCTTAAAATCTCACTTGTCAGGGAAGAAATTGATAAACGGATCACAAAACTCATTCCACTCAAGTGGAATGACCTAAGCAGTCATTTAAGTATTATTTTTGTATTAATATACTTCTGCTTTATAAATCCCTTCTGCTCACATAAACTGCAACTAGGATACCAGCACACACATACTGTGTCATTGCTATTAAACAGGGGTTTGTCTGGTGCAAATTGAATACGTTAAGATCTATAGTGTGTTATCTTGTTTAATCCTACTTTTAAAATAGAACTCCTACAGATGCTAGAGGCTTATTAACAATGTGATTTTCTTAACTCATGGGATTAGAGTGATATTTTGCTACACATCTAATAATTCCTCTATTTATTACTCCTCATATCAGCTGTGCTGTGTGAGACAAGGAGATTTAGAGTCCTTTGTATTTCTGTTAAGATTCCACATGTGAGCATATAACCCTTTATGCACATAAAGTAGAAGTTCCTTCAAGCCACAGAAAATTTTTGCTGCCTGCAACACAAAGGTAATACCTGGCCACCTATTTCCCACCACCTGCCCACCAGTTTACATACTGTCTAGACTGAATGAGATAATGATTTAGGAACCACTCTGCAATAAATACCATGTATGGAAACCACAGTGTTTCCACACAGAACTTGGGATTTCAGTCAATTGGGTGTTACACAGACAAATGAGATCTCCTAATACAGAACCCAAAAGTTAATCTGAGAAAAGAGATTGGCACATTCTTTCATATCTTGACCTGAAAATAATTGTGTGAAGTTTTTTTGAAGTCTGGATGTCACCTGCCTGCACTCAGTGTTGAAGGTGGAACTCCTTGGACAGTTAATGAGGCACAGCATGCTATAAACCACTCTTGGAAAACACTGAAATTAATGGAAATTTCCATGGAGTGCTCCAGCACAATCTATGTTAAAACTGAAATCTCTAGAAAGCAGTCTTAATTGGATTTGAAGGGAACTACAAAATTCCAGCTGGAGAAAAAAGTTTAACTGGAAAATCAAATAGCCATTCCTAGCAATGACTGCTAATGGTTATGTTTACACAGCTTCCCTGGATAAGTGGTCCAAGACTAGGCCTTTGTTTAGCTTGTGCTTCTCTCAAGAGCCTTTGTTTGAGCCTTCCTTCCTCTTTAATTTCCACTATCCGGTTACTTACCCAAACATATTTGTGCTAGATGTAGTCAAAACTCTTACTGCTACTGTTTGCTTTGTAATTCAGACTTTAATATCTACGGTAAAGTTCACACTTCATGGACTACACTGAGCCAGCACATTAACCTTCACTTCTTGTAGAAGAGAGCAATAAATTGTGGGTTTATGGCTTTTTTTTTGTTGCTCAAGTGTTTGGATATTTGCTGTTAGCAGAAGCAGATGGAAGAAGTCTTCAGAGGATAGTCACTGCTGGAATGGTTGTGTGGTGAGAATTTACCAGCTGCAGTGAGAATTGCTGTTATTACCACGGAGATGCTGCTGACCTTCCAAGCATAACCAAAGGTTTACAACAAAAGGCAAGGACTCGCACAGAAGTTTGCATCAGGACTGCTCGGATCAGCTGATCATAACAAATCAAGGATACTAGACAAAGGGCAGGAGAGGAACACAGAAAATGAGAAAAAAGGACTGGCAAAAATACAAGTTTACTATGTGAGCTGACTTGGAGAGCAAGAATGCTGGGAAAAAAATCAGTTCTGGAGAAGCAGTGAAGCGCCTTTGTGTTCCTCCCCAATTTCACACTGTTTGAATGATCATTTCTATTCATAGAACCTTTCCTGTACTTATACAAGTGTTTCTCAGCTGCTTTCAGATTATAAAGCAGGCGCTCTGTTGTTTTATGTACCACTGAAATGTGTTTATCTGGAGATTAAATAGACAACTTCATGTATTTCACGACCTTGGTGGAGAGAAACAAAGCAATGAACTCGCCCCTCGCAAGCAAAGATAAATGTGGAAGTCTGCTGCCTACTGCTATGCAGTGTATCCTGCTCTAATTATGTGATAAGTGGATGGACTCGGTGTTAAACATATTTTGCAAAAGTTCTTGAACAAAGTGCTTACACTGGTTATGCAGATAGCTTCCTGAAAGCCACATGAATACAAATTATTACACACACAGTATGAATCTGGATGAGCACGGGAAACACTGGTCTTTCAAACCCTGTTTTTTGCTGAACAGTCCTCTATGTCAGTCAATGCACAGAATGAGCATACTTGGGGTTTTTTTCTCTCTCTAAAATTATTCCATTCTTGTAATGCTACAGCAGAGCATTTGTTTTTAAGGTCATTCAGTCCTGAGTGGTGCTGAGCATTTCTCATCACATGAAAAACATAAAACCAGCAAATTCTGATAAGAACTGACATACAACATTGAAGAAGATGAAAAAAATAACAAAAAGGTAATTTCATTACCCAGATAGCCAGATTGTTTAAATACGTCTTCCAGATGTCCTTAGTTTGGTACCGCCACAACACAACTCAGAAATATTAACAAACACTCTTCTTAATCATAGACATTTTTACACCTATTTTTTTAAGTCCAAGACGCACTTCCTTTTTATCTTTGACATCTAAAATTATTTTGGGGAAAAAAAAGAAAAAGAGGTCTAAATGCCTAAACATGAAAGACCACAAGTCAGTTATGGGACAACTTGATCTCTTCTGTTTTCACCAAAACTGTTAAGTTAACATTTGTGGGGAAAAAAACAAAACCATGAGTATCACAGGTTTAAGACAAGAATTATTTATTTTAAGAAATAGACAATATATCCTGAGTTGCAAAGTTGTCTTCTTCATGCACGGTCCTGATTATACAAGAATAAAAAAGATATTAAGGGAATAATCTGTCCTCCATGTCTATGAGGATAACAGAAGATGTAACGATTTTTAAGTTCTAGCAAAGGAAATTCAGATCAGGCTATGCAGAAATTTTCACTGTTAAAATTTGTTCAGAAACAGAGTGAGAGGCCTTTTGACTTTCAATCTCTTGATGTTTTAGGAACATGTGAGACATATCTTACAAGGATGAAATAAGAATAGCAGTCCTGCCTCAATCCTGTTTTCTCTGTTTTCCATGACCAGATAAATTATCTTTGAATTCTACTTTTCACATGTGAAAAATATACCATGTCTTTCAGTTGTTTTCAGGGAGCCTTTTGGGCACCTGGAGCTTCAGATACATCAAGTGTGCTCCTGAACTGCTACAAGAGTATGAAGTGAAAGTAAAGCTGAGTGAAAAGGTCAGTGCAAATATTTATCTAGTGTAGGAGGTTTCTGAAGGGCAAAAACATGCTTCAGGAGCCTTGCTAGCTGTATTTACAGCTGTAGAAAAGCCAAGGGTGGCCAAAGAGCTCATCTCTGATGATCCCTAGCCATCATGAAGCTGTTCTTTATGCCAAAGTTTACTAACAGCTGTAGGGGCTTTGTCCTGCTCTGTTGAGTTTCTGTGTGAATTTTGCTTTCTCTGAATGTAAATTGCCTCATAGTCCAAAAATGGGAGCCAAATGGAAATTCCAACGTGCATTCTGTTCATGTGATTTTGCTAAAATGGTTTTATCCATTCCACAAAACTATTTCTCGTGACAAAGCAGTACTGGAGACAGTTTGCTCCAATTTAAACAGGCTGCTGGGATTTAAGACTGGTTCCCATAACATTTAGGCCATAGTAGAGCTCTGTTCCTTGACTAGTACCCTGGCAACTGCTTCTTCTGTTCAGATCTTCTTATTGCTGCTTAAGTACAGCAGCTCAGTAGTCTGGTCTTCCAACATCCAGCGTGAGAGAATAGTACATGAAATGGGAAAAAGCCAGCTCAGCTTGTTCTCACCACCTTGCTGAGCCACGCTGGCAGCTCCGGCTGGTCTTTGCTCTGTTCAGTCTGGGTTACACACTGCCTTCCCTTGCGACAGGCAAGTGACAGAGAGCTGGGACCCAGGCCATGGTCCTGAACCGTGTGTGAGCCAGGGACAGCCCTCTCTCGCTCAGTTTTCCACACAACTATGGTCCTCACCAGCGATTTCTCCAAATCAGATGCAAGGGTCTAGAGGAGGGAGTTGCAGGGGAATCATCTGCCACAACCAGAATTGTTGGTGTACAAAGGTAGGGTCCAGCTCACTGGCAAGACCCAGAGAGAAAGGAATAAGGTTAATTAGGAGTCCCACAGGGCAACATTTTCCCTGTAAGACAAGATAAGAAGGACCAGGGTTGGCTTTCAGATCACAGAAGAAGGGAAGATGAGATTTGTTCTTGTTTTCAAATGTGCAAACCGAATGGACAGATCTGGTCTGTGTTGGTAAAGTATATCTAGCATGGAAAACAACAATATCATAGTTAAGAGAGAAATTTTTGTGAAAGAAGTATGGGAAAGAGAGCCAGGAGGAACCTTAAAAGTGCTTTTAGCTCAGTATTTGGTCGTCAATATGATTTAGCCAATACCAGGAAACAAGAGAGGGACTCTTACAGCTACAAGCGTGTTTCTCAACAGCCTCAGCTGAAAAATAAATCTCTCCAGATGGTGCTCTGAAAGTCTCATATCCTCTTTGAACCATGAGCAGACAGAGATACATATAGTACTCCAGGGGCTGTTTTACCCACTGGGTAGCATAACTGAATCAGAAGACAGGGTTAGAAGTCATCATAAATCATGGTGACAAGCAACCTATTCACTTACAGGTCTCTACAGGAATTGATGAATCATTTATTAAAGCACACATTAGTCACTTATTACTCTTTTATAAACCATTTATCAGTAGGTATTCAAAATGTGAGCAAATCATATTTTTTCACTTAAGACTCACAGCACTCGTATATCTCAAATTTCACTATAATGTTTTGTCAAATTACACAGATTTTATTCTGTTCACAGGTGGTAAGCTTCTTTATTTAACTAGAAAATTTATTTCTAAGATAATACTTTCTTAAAATCTAAACTAGGAAAAATATTTTCCCAAATCCTACTCTCCTGATGTGATAGAATTCTATTTTATATTACTTTGTCCCAGAAATGAAGTTGAAGGTGAAGATAGAAGTGAAAGAAAGAGGAATTGTCTCAAGAACGAGACTGTTCCCTGGCCAAATAGTCACTCTGCCCAATGAGCAAGTGACAGCACTCTGACAAGTCCCACGACTTTTCAGGGTATGACTAAGGATGTGCTGCTGCCCAAAATCTCTGGTGGACAGATGTGAGAATTAGGTGGACTGTAGAAAACTCATCCCCTTAAGCCACATCACTGCATTCTTCTCTCAAGTGCCTGATAGCATTTACTAAGGAAAGACAACACAGTCAACATTAAGGAAAAATAAAGTATTATGAAAGAGCAGCAGTGGAAGCTGCTTTCTTGCGAACAGATACTTTAAAAAATCATGACAGAAGCCCCAAGAGGGAGGCAAATATACTCAGTGCAATCCCATTTTTGAGCATATACTCTGCATTCAGTAATGGGACAAGACCAGAAGTAGGATTTGTTGTACTATCTTTTTTTGGAGGAGGAAGAACAGACAGGAAGGGGTGAAATCCATATTGGTGTCATGTTGATACAACGTTTTTTCCTCCACTGGGTCTTAGGGAAGATCTGGGCAGAACCAGGCCTACAGGACAAGATACAAGAGATGTATTTGCCAGCTCGTAGCCTCCAGCAGATGCTACATTGCTAGTTTTTCATCACACTTCAACCATGGTGACATTAACCATAGACTAAAATCACTGTTTTGCAAGCGTACAACACTGCAGTGGTCTGTCATCATTTGCCAAAGGGACACAAGAAAATAATTCTAATTTTCCATAATGTGCTAGGTATAAAAACAATGCTCAGCACCATTACCGTTCACTCAGTCTAACTCATTCCCACAGAGTTTGAATATCCTGCAGTACACAAACCAGGTGTCAGATTTTACAGAATGATCAATTCCTGCTCCTTGCTTTGCTTCATTTCTCACTTTCACATAAGTAATCCCCAGCTGCTGAACAGAAGTTGAGCCAAAGCCCTTAACTTGTTGGAAAGGAAATGCCAAATTGCTCTTTGCGATACAAAATACACATTGTATTCAGTAATAATTCACAAAATTAATTTTAAAACTGTTTCATATTATAGAAATGGGGTTGTAAATTTAAACTTCCTGAAAAAGAGGCCACTAGCTTTACAAGTATTTCTATTTTAATTCTCTATAATTTAAATCTGGCACAATATCCCAGCCATTGTGACCTTTCAAAAGGTAGACCTTGTTACCTCACCTGAGATTTTTGGAGGAATTTTAAAAATACTGCTCTTTTAGGCATTAAAGATGAAATTATTTAAACCCCTGGAGGGAACAGGGTACTGTTTGCGTGTCTGAATGGATTTTTCCACTGCTCAGAGCCTATTATGAACAGTAAGTACACATGTGAAATAGAACAAGGCAGATATTTTGGAGGTGTGTAGAGTGATGGGGCAGTAACAAAATAATTAACTGGGCTGAGTCCCACAAAGTGGTGTCTCATACATTAACCCATCAAAGTACTTGACACATACTTATGACCTCAAGGGCTTAAACTGTTCCTCTGAAGTTAATGGAAGTGCTGTGTTGGATCACAGCCAGGTTGCTCAGCTCCTGTGATTATGCCCTGACACACCATCAATGAATTTTTCCTTAAGCAGGAAGGCCACAATTGCATCAGAATGGCACGGGTGTGGTATCCAGGGGAAAAAAATAGCAGATGGAAGAACAGATTCAGTAGGCAAATACTCCTTCTTCCAGCAAGATCTACATAAACCCAGTAGAGGCTACTGCAAAATTGTGTACAGCAACAAAAGAGGATTTAGACCTTTCTGAAAACATCAAATAAAGCCTGTTCATGAGCATTTTAAACAGGCGTGTAAGGACCTGACCTCCAAGGAATAAAGAGAGTAAATAGGGGTACACAGAAGTCTATCATTGCTCTGGGGTAGATTCATAAACTTGTTTCTGGAGAAAAAAAAAGTGGAAGAGATTGGTCAAGTGTCAAAAGATAAAAGTCATCTTCAGTGGACAGAGAAATGTTCATGCGTGACTGAGATTGCCTTGCACCGAAGACTCAAAGAAATACCTGCTAACACATAGAAGAATTCTTGGAAATAGAAATATATAGAAATAAAGAAATTTTCAGCTTTGGAGAAAGCTATGAAAAAATCATTAGGCTTCTGCCTTGGCATTAATATTATTGAAATAATATATATCTTTAGTTATATATACATATATATAACTGCATTCTACATTCTACAAAACACCATTCAGTGGCACTGGGGTACCCCATGTTGTAGTTATACAGTGTCCAGACTTTTGAACAAATCCAGCTCTCATAACTCATTGGCTTTCACTGTGCCAGATCAGGAATGAATTTGGCTCCTGTGGTTACAGACGAAGAGAATGCGTTGAAAGCATTAATCAAGCTACATCAACAGCACACGACAAATAAAGGCAGAGCTATATTAGGCAGAAATTATACTATCAGAAGAAGACACAGGCCGGTAAATAAGCTTTTGTTTTACAAAAGGGAAAAAGGCATTGTGAGAATCTCTTTAAACAGAAGGAAGATTGCTGGGAAAACATGTCAATACCATAAGAACCCAATCCTAAAGCAGTCTCAAAGTAAATAAAAGAAGATGCATTCTGAAATCAAACCTCCGGATTTACTGAATTTGAGCTTTTAACTTCAAAAGTTATCTTGTATATTATGTCTTTTTCTTTCAAGTCTTCAAATCAATAGTATTTCAGCATGTGGTACGCGACTGGTATTAAAATGCAATAACTTAGTACTTCAAGCAGTAAGCCAAATAAAGTGGCATTAACTCTATTAATAGACATTCTCCCTCTTACATCACTTATTTTAAGTAGAGCATATGTTTCTAAAGGGACCTAACATCATACGTCTAATGATAGATTTTTCCTGCCTTATTCATGGAATAAGAATGTCACTTGGCAAGGCAGAGGAAGATTTCTGAGGTCATTAACATCTCTAAATAGTGAACGGTTCAAAACCATGTCACAAAGTATTAAAAAAAAAAAAAAAAGAGACATGTCTCTATGGGAAAATTTCTATGGCATATAAAGTGCAAGAAAAACATATAAGACTGGATTTTTCAAAGAAAGCTGCATAATACTACCTCTTCACTTCTGCTATTTTATTTCTATACTGAAACCACCATACTTTCAAGGGTACAGAGTACCTTTTACAGTCACTGACTGAAACAAATTTATAAACATTTCTGAATTTCCACAGAAATAAACACTGTCTAGCAGTATATTTGGGGCTAAGCAGCCTCCCAGGTTTTTTAACATGCTTGCCCAAATTACCAGAGAAAATTATTAAGTCAAACAGGACCCAGAATTATAGAAAGATTTCTTCAAAAGAAGAAACCTCAAAGTTTGGAAATTCAAGTAGGTAGGACTCTGAAGGACATGAACTGCACCAATATTGATTAATAAAATCAATATTGGTGCCGTTCCTATTTCTAAAGAGACCGCGTTGCCCTTTTACCTTGTTATGCGCTGGAGGGCTAAAAAAATACAATGTTCTAAATATATTTTAACTATTGATTGTCAGGAAGCAGCTTTCAGAGCATTAAGAGTCTGATCTAAAGGGTAATTCCAAGGGAACTAATAGTTTGATCAAAGCCACTTAGTTATCACCTACGTACTTGAAAGGTTTGGATCAGGCTCTCTGTGGTACTTTTTTAGGTGACTGAAATGCTCTTACCAAAGTATTTTACTTAAGTAATTATAACTTTTGCCACTGATTAGTGAAAAATAATATTCCTGTTGGCAAAACTGTAATTGTTTCTTATTTCTTCCTCCTTGGAGAAAACCAAGATTTTTATAGCAATAGGCTTTCCTTTTCTTCTTCTAAAATTACCTTAAAATCAGCATCCCTCATGCTTCCTTCTCGTCTTTTGGGAATATTCCTTAAAATCTGCAGAGCCTCAGGAAACTTTTACAGCAAAATCGATCTGAGCTGTTTTTAGGTGAAACTTTTGATACTCTCTAATTCTCTCCAGATACCAGAGGCAAAAAAAAAAAAAGAAATCAGACTAGTAAGAAATGTAGGGGAGGGAAGGGAGCAGTGTGGGAAGGGCAGGAAATTTGGTAGATGCTCTGCCTGAAACCAGAACTTTGCTGTAGCACCATTACACTTTCCTGCAGGCAGTAAATATCTTTTGTTTTGGTTTGGGTTTTTTTCAGACTTGTCAATATTCTTTAATGGGATTCAACTTTCAGTGAATAAAACCTTCCCTTGAAAATTCCACCTGTAGGTTACATTTAACACTTTTAGGACTAGAGCTTTCGTTACGGAACTCTCAACACTAGCTGTCTCACAGGTGAAGTACTGAAGCCAGAATAAAACATGTCACTTTCATCCATGTTCCTGACCATCAAAAGCAATAAGCCAGAACATAGGCAGGAGGGAATCCTCTATTTTCCCCCATAGGAGCAAAAGGACAAAGTTACCACTAGCAAACTTATTTCACAGGTTTTCATCCTGTTAGCTAACCTCTGAATGATATCTCTTGATGCACATTTTTACGTTGTGGTTGCATTTTGGTTTGGAAATGTGTACAGATTTACTAATGTAAAAGAAGAAAAGAGCAGCTCCAGGCAAGTCTGTCACATTGAGCTCAAAAGATGTCTTTAAGTATTTCCTTCCATTAAGGAACACTTTAGTATTTAGAAACAAGCTAATTACAATTACTGACACCAGTTTGTAGAACACAGATGGCAAACTCTTACCTCCTTCTTGGTAAATTCTGGTGGATGGTCGTTTTTGTCACCAATAAGAATAGTGGCAGTTGCTGTGCCAGTGAGTCCCACATCAAGACCACCCATGTCCTTGGCTTCTATAACTAGCTCATATTGTGGGGTTTCCATAGTCTGAAAAAATAACAAAAAAGGAAAGATTAAAAAAAACTCAACCAAAACACAACAGATTACATACTACTTTTAATTCACATTAAAATAATAAATAAAAAAATCAAAAACTTAATTTGACCTGATAAAACAGCACAGAAATGGATCTGTTATCATAGTGTTTTACCAAAAGAGAAGCACAGCCTTCAGCTGCTACAATGGAAACCTTATTTCGAATATAGCATGAAGGAAGACAGGTGAATATTGGTAAACAGTGCATAATCTCTGCCGTTATTTAAGGAGACTAAGAAAGAGGAAAGAAATTAAAATATACCTGCACTTTAAAAGTAAGCTCTTGCTTCAGTGCACCAATATTTAGCAGCTTGCTTCATCACTGTTATGATGGTGCATAATTAAATACTAATGCCACAATCTACATACAAATTCACTTTATTTTATTAAATTGCATTCATTCTGTGTATTAGCATTTAGAATGGTAATCTAAGTTTGCTTCACTGTAAGAAACAAAAAAGCAGTTTCTAAAATGGGCAAAGACTGCCAGTTATTGTACAAAGCAAATGTGTACAGTAACATTAATGACTGATATCTATATTTGATTCCTAGGTCGTGGTCATGGTCACTTATCTGACTGCCTACCTACTACAGAACCAGATAGCACAGGTCCACAGCAAAAGCCATCCTTAATTTCCCTCCCCCAAACAACAGCCATAACTTGGAAAAAAAATTTGTGGCCACTGCTCTGCAATGGGAATATGACAGCATTTCTGATTCACCTCTCTTGCATCAGGCATGAAAGCACATCTGTTTGTAAGCTAGACAACTGAGCAGTAATCCATCCCATCAAAGGAGGCTATTATCAGCATCAGAACCTGCTCCCATGGAACTCATTGAGAATTTTGACATGGATTTCACTGGAGACAAGACTGGGCACCTGATTAAAATGAATATTTTCCCCATTTGTATGGCTGCCTTCCACGGAACCATCTGCCCGAAGACCACGCATGCTGCATCATCAACGAAGGGCACAGATGGGAAAGTGCTGCAGTCACCTTTAAAACTATATGGTAAGAATATCACGTGTGATAGGAATGTTTTCTCAAACCTTCCTTGAAAATAAGTCTGGATCTCAGGGGCAAAGTGACAGAATGATGCCTGAAAGGGAGTCTAGGGCACCACTGCCAGAGGGCTGTTTTAACCTCAGAGCACCTCTGTCAGCCAACTGTGTTTGCAAGAACCGAGGCTACACATCTTTGCATCACTTATCCTATGTCCTTCATCCAACACTTTTCCAGAGAATTAAAATGAAAGGAGACAACCGGTGTGAAACTCTGTATAGCAACACTGTGATCTCTCCCTACTGCCCATACACCGCCTTCCAAAGCAGAATTGAAGCTGAAGTAGGGCTTATCCCATAGCAGAGAACACAGAATCATAGAACACCTTTCTTGGAGCATGTGTAAGAATGAGATCCCAACACCTTACTACTTAGATCCCGAAGCATTTTTAGGCCATGAAAGAAGCAGCCATATCAGTTGCTCATCAGATCAGCTATTACGAAGCAATATATTTGCATGTAAAATCAATGAGTCAAGCCAAAAGATATATTTAGTTCTAAAAACATATGGACTACTAGAAAATCAGATGCCTCTGCCACTTAAGGGATCCAGAGAAGTCTTACAACGTTATTGCAGGAAATTCATCTCAGAAACCAACACACCAAGAACAGGATTTTGATTTACAACGTCATATAAATATACACAAAGAAATATTACTGACATCTCTCCAACACAAATTCAGATTACAGAGTGGAACAAAATTTACAGTTTTCAAATATTTACTAAAATGTTTTCAATGTACTCAAACCTGAATGAAGGTTCTCTCACCTCCCCCAGATACAACTTTTCCATTATTTTTATTACGAAGTTGTCATTATTGTACAGAAAACTTGCAAAGCCATTTATCACTTCATGTTTATAAGCCTCTTTCCTCAGAAAGAAGCCCATTTTCACTCACAAATTGGCCTTTTTTTTCCTTTGAAAATTGTCCCATTTTCTATTGAAAGCAAGCCCATTTATGCCAGAAATCACGTCTACTGCAGCAGAAATTTCTGTGACAGGACTCCAATGTTTAAGCTTGCAACAGAATGTGAAAAACATTGAATTTTGAGTAGTGTTTCATATCATTATGAATACTTCACACTTTCCTGCTATGCAGCACTTTCTACATCTAGTTCTGCCACCAAATATTTGCTTTGCTAGAGCAAGCAGCTCCTAACAGCTCCAAACCCGAGAGCAGAGGCACGTTCCTATCAGACGCTCTCTTTACACCAGGAGATTGCATGTAAAGGACTTTTTAGCATTTCTCATACTTCTAGCCCAGTTAACTCAGGCGCTAGGAACAATTATTTGGATCTGTGTGTGCAAGCTGTCATGGTGACCCCTTGTCTTTTACCCCACTGCAGTCTCCCCTCCACTTGCTCCCATCTTGTGAGAAGTGAGCGGTCCTGGCGGAGGGCAGTGGAAGAGAAAAGCCTTCCTGCAACTTCTCCACCCCTGCTACACTGTGCAGGTTAGGGATAAATGCAGCACCCACTACTGGCAGCATTTTGGGACTTCATAGTTGCTCAGACTGCGGTCCCACCATGGCATTGCCTGTCCCTAAACCCAGGGCCCCTGCTTCCCAAAGCAGTGACCTAGACGCTGAACCACGCTCTTGCGAAAACCATCTAATTAACAGCATATGGATAGTGAGCTCTTAGCAACATAAATATGTAACAACTCTCAGCAAAGGGGATCTACAGCTAAAAAGGATAATAGATTATTTTAGTAAATGAACATTAGGTTGCTGTTTGTGTGGCTTATTATTTACCTATGGTGACTTTGTGGAGTGCAACACTGTTGAAAGGGTTTGTACAATTACAGCAGGAGAACCATTCTTTTCCCCTCAGTTTTCACTCTAGTCATTTACCCACGGCAGGGGTGACACCGGCAAATTGGTTTGCCAAGGAGGTGAGCTGTGTCTTGAGTGTTTTTCTTTGAAGATCCACCCACTGCCATCCTCACCAGTGTTAACATTCCTATCAGATTCACTCTCCTGCTGCCTTGACATAACTGGTTCAGCACTGGGAAGCAATGAGAGGCCAGGAAGGCACTTTTTCAGATTTCAGATTCCCAACAAAGCCATCAGGATCTAGTCACAATGGGAAATACAATTCAGTGCAGATACACACAGGTGGAACAAACCAAGTGACTACTTTTAGGTAGGGCTGAATGAAACCAAACAATAACGGTTTTCTGCTAAGTCTTATTTTTTTAAAATCTCCTACAGGTACAATAAAAAACTATCTGTGACTTAAGAGAAGCAAGCCATGGCTAGTATTTCACACCACCAGCAGTAACAGTCCAAGTCCTGGTCTGGGCTGTCACTTGCAGGCTGTAAGGCATTCACGTGCCACTTAAATTCAGCTGGAACTGACAGCATCTTCAGCACAGCAGGACTCAAAATGTAAGATGGAAACAAGTGGAACTACTTGCATGATTACAAGAAAGGTTTAGGACCCTTAGGTGACCACTGGTATTTTCAAACATGTCCAAGTTCTGAATTTCCAGTTTGTCCATGGGCTCTCAGAGCCTTGGTATTGCTAGAACAACAACAAATTCCTTCTCTGCAACTTTGGATAGTCCAAGCTTTTAGAAGCATGACCAACTTATCTCCCCTTGTTTATTTATTTGGTAAGGAAGTGCAGTCACTAAGGAAGTTGATGTTTTCACTGAGGCTTGGCTTTTATCCATCTATCTTTACACATCCAAATTACGTGTCTATTGGAGCATCACTGCCATAGAGCCAAAGGAAAGAACCCATTTCTGTATTTGGCTGCACTGATGATCTCATGAGCTCAGAGCTCCCTAATGCACATACTTCAGTGCATGTCTAAAGCTGGTTAAGATTTTAATGACTTGATAAAGATCACAAAAATTAGCACCAAAGTGGGGAACAGAAACCACATTCTGGCATTGTATTAAAGAAGTATATCCTAGCGGTGAATGATTGTTTATCCAGATTCGATGGCCCTGGTAACTTTACCCTTAGGTCAGACTTTTTCTTTTAATATAAAGAAAAGCAGAATAATGCAGATTCACCAGAAAGAAGAGCATGAGAAAACCCTTGTAACAAAGACCTCTTTTTGCGATTGACACCTGAAGCAGTTATGACTAAAGCTAATCTATAAAGCTGACATAAAGATCACACATGTATGACAAGCACTTCATTCTGGCTGAAAATTGAAATCCTGGTCGCTGTTAGAGTCAGTCAGATACAATGTACGTTCGGAAGCCTATTTACTAAAGTAATGCTTTCTGTTTTTCCAATATAACCATCTAGTTTATTTTCAGGAGACAATATCTTTTCTGGAAGGACACACTATGGGGTATTTGTAAAACCATTTGCAACACTGAAGCTAAACCAGAGAAGAATTCGGATCAAGGCTTAATCTTCTTTGTAACATCTGAAGATGTATGGGGTTCAGAATTTTAGGCTACTTTAGCGTTTTATTTATTCTGTAATTCAAAGATGTTTAAACAGGAGTTCAACATATTTTCTTGTAGATCTTCACAACATTGTTTTTACCACCAGTGTTTAAACCATATGTAGGGGGTTTGAAAAAGAATCATTTTGGCAAACATCATTTTTCCCTTTTGTATTTATTCACATCATCAGCCTGTTACCCAATTCAGTCTGTTTTGTAGTTTCTCTTTGAGTGAATTTTAGGATCCTGATAAGGATTTCAGGCTGCAAATCCCTGCCTCACATCAGCAGTCAGCTAAAAGCTGCAGATAGGCACCAAATCCTGGAAAACAACAGGACTCCAGAATCCATCTCCTCAGTATTTCCTCCTGGCTGGGTGTCCCCCATGAAGTGCTTTACCTTGGTCGTCATCCAGTGCTCTGCAGTCCTTGTAAGACACCTGTGAATTGCATGCCCAGAAAAAGGCACACCTAGTATCCCAACACCTGAGCCTTCATTTGGTGCTTCTGTGCTTCATAAAAAAAAACTGGGGAGAATAGAAATTTCCAAATTCCCATAAAGTACTCGGTTGCCAAGATCAAAACAAACACTGTTTGGGAACCAAACACTGAACAGAATGTTCAAAACACTTGTAAGGGTTTTAAGTATCCTTTCAGGCTATCTTAATACTTATTACCAATAGAAATTTTTTTTTACTGTTTTGGGGATATTACTATTTCCTATAACAATGCAACAATGCCTCAACACTGCTATTTATAATTGTTTTATAAACTATGTATTCGTACATAATACTGTATCAGTAGCGTGCTATCATATCCTAGTTGTTACTAATGGCTTTGCAATATAATGCTAACCAGAAAGAAAAAAATTTTAGGATTTAAATAATTTCAGGTCATGCTAAATAACTGCTTGTGTTCATTTAAGATGATAATTGCATATAACATGTACTGAATATGTCCTATTCAGACATAATCAATGTTCTTGTTGAGTAACAATATCAACATTGAATCTACCATTGTTCAGAGTATGCTGTCAGGATTTTGACAAACGTAGAATTAAAAAATGAAGCAATTTGACTATTAACAGCTCTAACAGACATAATGCTTTTATAATTATAATATCAGCATTTATTTTTAATGCCAGTTGCTGCTGTGTAAAAAGGGCAATATACACAGAGGCTTTGCATTCAGACCCTGAATTACAGTTTGATGAATACAAAAACCCAGCCAATTTTGTAACGTAAATCCTCTTTAGCTCACAAATTTCCAACTTTTTATATCATAAAGGGAGGTCTACAGTTTAATCACTGTAATAACGTACTTCTGTTGTGAAGAAAATCAATATCTATTTACTACCCACAGGAGACATATAGTTCATAGGTATATCTGGAAGCAAAAGGAAGACTATTTTCTCCATCAGCAGTTGCTGTTAAAAAAGGAAAGAAATTGCTCCAAAGTGCTCGATACAAATAGGTTTCCTGGCCAGAGGTATTTGTTTCCCATCAAGAGGAAATCTGTAACTATTTAATACATAGGATATATAGGATCAAGACTTCTTATCAATTATTTGTAATGCTGACATAACTATAAGGCTGATATACATGGACATGTTTTTTATATTTTACATGGAAATACCAGAACTGTATGTTCATGTTTCCAATATTTTGTGTAAAATTATCAGTTTTGACTGATACACACTTTAGGATTTAGAGTCTCCATTGAATTAATATCATTTTGGAGAAGGCTGCCAATCACGACAGAGTGACAAGCTTTCCTTTGAGAAATATTAGAAATCTGCAGAGAAAAGCTATTTGTTTACTGCATATTTGCTCACTGTACAAACATGTGCATCTTGGCTCTCACAGACAAGCACCACAGCATCTGTGCAGACACTAACTTCACTTAAGGGAGCATCCTTACATGGAGAATGTCATTAATAAGGAACTTCCCCTTGGGTGGAGATCACCAATATCTAGGACACAACAGCGACTGAAGCTCTGCTTAGTCTGAGATACTATTATTGTTAGTTAGGCTACTACAAAAAAACAAGTTTTAAGAAGACAGCAAATATTCAGTATTCTAAACAAAATCCTTAATTATCATAAAAGATACAACATCACTGAAGTTAGCACCCCTACACTGATTTTTACCAGCCAAAGATATTTCCCTGAGTACAATTTGTTTGGAACAGAGTGGCATGCTGATCTACAAAAGCTGCTCACTAGACGGTCACGGTTTGGGAAAAGAAACGTTCTCCATGTCCACTGTGCTAGAAGTATAATGTACGATAATAATTTTGAATAGCAATGGAGAATCAAAATGTTCCAAAGAAAATACTTGCTGTCAAACATCATTAAATCATACTTTTTTTTTTTTTTTTTTTTTAAACACAAGCTATGTTTCAGCTTTCCTTCTGGGCCAATGTATGTAATTTCATTTTTATTTTCCAGGAAAAAAAACACAGTTGTTTCTCCTAATTAAACAGTACTGCAGAAACCTTTAATTTTAGTGAGAAAGCATCAATTATTATATAACTTTTCTTGCTGATTTTAGATCATTTAATAACTCTATTATTATTATTATAGACTCAGAAGTGTCAGGAATACAACTACCACACTTCTCTCACCTAAACCTTCTGTCAACAGCAGACAAGAGCTATAGTGAGTGTCTACCAGTGCTAGGTCTGAATAAAGAAAAGAGATCGACCTTACAGTCTATATGCAACTATAGGCGCTGGCATATGCAAACACTCCCTTTCTGTTCACATGTCACTAAAACTGCCAGTACTGCCATGCCCTTCCAGGGATTGTCCCACGTTTAAAGAACACGTATAACCACGCTTGCTAGATCCGAGCTCCTCCAAGCTCGGCGTTACATGGCGGTCCAGCTCGCAACCTCACAGCTCGCTGGAGTTTGCTTACCCTTCCCACAGACACAGACACCCCTTTAGGAGACAGGGTGTGTAACTCAGGGGGAGGTGGATTGGAGGCTGAGGCAGCTGTAAGCTTCTTTTGGAGCTGCTACACACAAACATAATTTGCCCGTGAAGCCTGCCTAGGTTGGAGCATCCTTTCCATTATCCAGAACTCTCCCCAGCTCTGACTTTTCGCAGTGACATGCTGTCCTAACACGCCTGCCGTGGGCTGCACGTTCCCGATGTCAGCATTGCTCCTTTCCCAGTGCTTGCACCAAGCAGGACCCTCAACACTTCTTGTACATGAAGCACCCAGTGTTCTGCTAGCCTGGTCCTTTAACACAGCACCAAAACATTGTCAAAACCATGGCATTACACCTATTCTTTATTGACTATATACCTGCCAGGGTTTATATTCTGATTTTTGATGCTGGATAGAAAGCACTGTATTTTATTCATATTAGTTGATTGCACTCAGATAAAAACTATTGATGGAGTGGGTGGCTAATAGTTTCCCTGATGTTTAACTCTTTCCAAGCCTTAACATGTTAAACATTGTAACAATGCTGATAAGCAAAACCTTCCAAGTACTTTTTCATTAAAATTAGAAAATATGATCAGAAATGTTCAGTCTGACATATAGGAGCCACCATTCTCCCCTGTCCTGATTAATAGACTTGTAAAGGAATATTGAAAGTTCTATACAACCTGCCAATTTACACTTAATTATTTTTACAAAGGCAACAGTTTGAACAGAGCACACCAAAAGAGCTTTGTCTCAGAACAAATAAATGCCTGCATCAGCACACCCCGCTGGATGAGGGAAGGAAAGATTCATTCCTCCTGTCTGAACAGGACATTCAACCTGGTTGTCTCAACTGCTTCAGAAAGTTCTAAACCTCAAGCTAGCTGTCAGGAGCACTCAAGACAAGAACTCCCCTCACAATTACAGATATTTATTTCAGCAAAGCTTTCTTCTCCCCCCCCCCCCACACCCCCCTTTT